>NW_022982962.1:0-34413 GCF_902652985.1 Pecten maximus
GTTTCAAATTTGTTACAGCGTTCATTTTTACACAGTACATAATGTAGTTTGCAAAATGGACCAGGAGCATTTTACATGTGTACAGAAACTCAACACCAATCTACGTTAATATCCAGCCTCAAACACTAAATATATAAAACAATGCTAGACTAGGCAGTACAGGACAATACATCAGTATCACAGGTATCATTGTTTTGATATCTGTTAATGCTTACCATCAGGGACTATCAGGCAGGTAATATGAGGTATTGTTTTTGAGTACTTGATACTGTTGACGCGGTTAACACCCTAATATATATTCGAATATATAACGATTAACGTGTAAATTATATATTTACTTTAAGAACATTATAAACATCTACGTTCTTCGTTTCAACTACAAGTCTATGACATTCACAGTTTACTTGGTACAGTTATTTAAAGGTAATGTTAATTTATCCATATATAAAACAAAGGCAGACTACGGCATGACGATTTTGTAACAATTGTGATACAAATGATGTCAATTTTCTTGGTTTAAAAGTCCATTGTACTCTGATTTACATTGTACAATGTTGAAATCTCATCGCACTCAAATATAAAGCAATTAGTAATAATGAAACATCATGATGTCGAAAAACCCGACGATATTGTTCAATAGTAATGGAATAATCAAACTTCTTTTGTGAAGCCAACATTGTACTGTTGTAATAGATAGAATCTAAAGTAGACAACATTGTATTGTTGTAGTCAATAGAACCTAACGTAGACAACATTGTATTGTTGTAGTATATAGGACCTAAAGTAGACAACATTGTACTGTTGTAATAGATAGAATCTAAAGTAGACAACATTGTATTGTTGTAGTCAATAGAACCTAACGTAGACAACATTGTACTGTTGTAGTATATAGGACCTAATGTAGACAACATTGTACTGTTGTAATAGATAGAATCTAAAGTAGACAACATTGTATTGTTGTAGTATATAGGATCTAACGTAGACAACATTGTATTGTTGTAGTATAGGACCTAACGTAGACAACATTGTATTGTTGTAGTATATAGGACCTAACGTAGACAACATTGTATTGTTGTAATAGATAGAATCTAAAGTAGACAACATTGTATTGTTGTAGTATATAGGACCTAACGTAGACAACATTGTACTGTTGTAGTATATAGGACCTAACGTAGACAACATTGTACTGTTGTAATAGATAGAATCTAAAGTAGACAACATTGTATTGTTGTAGTATATAGGACCTAACGTAGACAACATTGTATTGTTGTAGTATAGGACCTAACGTAGACAACATTGTATTGTTGTAGTATATAGGACCTAACGTAGACAACATTGTACTGTTGTAGTATATAGGACCTAACGTAGACAACATTGTATTGTTGTAGTATATAGGACCTAACGTAGACAACATTGTATTGTTGTAGTATAGGACCTAACGTAGACAACATTGTATTGTTGTAGTATATAGGACCTAACGTAGACAACATTGTACTGTTGTAGTATATAGGACCTAACGTAGACAACATTGTATTGTTGTAGTATAGGACCTAACGTAGACAACATTGTACTGTTGTAGTATATAGGACCTAATGTAGACAACATTGTACTGTTGTAGTCAATATAACCTAATGTAGACAACATTGTACTGTTGTAGTATATAGGACCTAACGTAGACAACATTGTACTGTTGTAGTATAGGACCTAACGTAGACAACATTATATTGTTGTAGTATATAGGACCTAACGTAGACAACATTGTACTGTTGTAGTATAGGACCTAACGTAGACAACATTGTACTGTTGTAGTATATAGGACCTAACGTAGACAACATTGTACTGTTGTAGTATATAGAACCTAACGTAGACAACATTGTATTGTTGTAGTATATAGGATCTAACGTAGACAACATTGTATTGTTGTAGTATATAGAACCTAATGTAGACAACATTGTACTGTTGTAGTATATAGAACCTAATGTAGACAACATTGTATTGTTGTAGTATATCTAACTTAACGTAGACAACATTGTATTGTTGTAGTATATAGGACCTAATGTAGACAACATTGTACTGTTGTAGTATATAGGATCTAATGTAGACAACATTGTATTGTTGTAGTATATAGGACCTAACGTAGACAACATTGTATTGTTGTAGTCAATATAACCTAACGTAGACAACATTGTACTGTTGTAGTATATAGGACCTAACGTAGACAACATTGTACTGTTGTAGTATATAGAACCTAACGTAGACAACATTGTACTGTTGTAGTATATAGGACCTAACGTAGACAACATTGTACTGTTGTAGTATAGGACCTAACGTAGACAACATTGTATTGTTGTAGTATATAGAACCTAATGTAGACAACATTGTATTGTTGTAGTATATAGGACCTAACGTAGACAACATTGTACTGTTGTAGTATATAGGACCTAACGTAGACAACATTGTATTGTTGTAGTATATAGGACCTAACGTAGACAACATTGTACTGTTGTAGTATATAGGACCTAACGTAGACAACATTGTACTGTTGTAGTATATAGGACCTAACGTAGACAACATTGTACTGTTGTAGTATATAGGACCTAACGTAGACAACATTGTATTGTTGTAGTATATAGGACCTAACGTAGACAACATTGTACTGTTGTAGTATATAGGACCTAACGTAGACAACATTGTATTGTTGTAGTATATAGAATCTAACGTAGACAACATTGTATTGTTGTAGTATAGAACCTAACGTAGACAACATTGTATTGTTGTAGTATATAGAACCTAATGTAGACAACATTGTACTGTTGTAGTATATAAGACCTAACGTAGACAACATTGTATTGTTGTAGTATATAGAACCTAACGTAGACAACATTGTATTGTTGTAGTATAGAACCTAACGTAGACAACATTGTATTGTTGTAGTATATAGGACCTAACGTAGACAACATTGTACTGTTGTAGTATAGGACCTAACGTAGACAACATTGTACTGTTGTAGTATATAGGACCTAACGTAGACAACATTGTACTGTTGTAGTATAGGACCTAACGTAGACAACATTGTACTGTTGTAGTATATAGGACCTAACGTAGACAACATTGTATTGTTGTAGTATATAAGACCTAACGTAGACAACATTGTACTGTTGTAGTATATAGGACCTAACGTAGACAACATTGTATTGTTGTAGTATATAGGACCTAACGTAGACAACATTGTATTGTTGTAGTATATAGGACCTAACGTAGACAACATTATATTGTTGTAGTATAGGACCTAACGTAGACAACATTGTACTGTTGTAGTATAGGACCTAACGTAGACAACATTGTACTGTTGTAGTATATAGGACCTAACGTAGACAACATTGTATTGTTGTAGTATATAGGACCTAACGTAGACAACATTGTATTGTTGTAGTATAAAGGACCTAACGTAGACAACATTGTATTGTTGTAGTATATAGAACCTAATGTAGACAACATTGTACTGTTGTAGTATATAGGACCTAACGTAGACAACATTGTATTGTTGTAGTATATAGGATCTAATGTACCAAGATTTCCGAGTTCCGAGGGTTCTCGAAAGTGTTTGTTCTCATTCTTTACTTAAATTGAGGATGCCTTTGGATATCTTCACGGATCCTCAAATGTTGTACCGATAATTTTGTATAATTAATTTGTCTAGTGTTGTTGACACGAACTTCTATGATGTATTTTGACATCATGTTCTAGTGTTTTTGACACGAACTTCTATGATGTATTTTGACATTATGTTCTATGTTGTGGTATAGTTTGTCTATGTTTTGCCAAATATGACTTCAGATGTTGTGTTAATTGTTGTTGTGAAGGTGAACTGTTGTATTATCAATATCACAAGTCTATCAGTACAGAATAGGACGACTCGCTAGACGTTCTCTGTATAGCATTAATGATATCTTAAACTCGCTTTTTCTTATATCGTATTTCAGGGGTATTTAACATCCTAAACTCGTTGACTGTATATTGGATATTAGTACCCGAGATCGGATATCGGTACCAAAGGTCGTGTGTGGTATTTCGGTACCAAAGGTCGTGTGTGGTATTTCGGTACCAAAGGTCTTGTGTGGTATTTCATGTAAGATATCTGTTAAGTCAAGAGTTGTAATTTATAACGCTGTGAAGGGTTAATATACACAACTTTTTGCTAGTTATATTTTCGCGTAATCCTATTGGGTGACAATGTACACCTGGATATATATTTTTTCGAGATTCGCTACCATTGACGTGTCCTGGTCGTATAACTGAACTACTCGTCTATTGCTTTATACTAGATTTTAAATGGGTGTTTCATTCATATGGCTATTGCTGTTTTACGTGCCTACAATTGCAGGTGGTTGAAATTGCTGATTCTTCGTATTTTTCAAACTGAAATCCCTGTAACTTGAATATATGTATACTCTAGATCTGGGTATACAGGAAATAAAAAAAAAGTTTAGCCACAGTGACAAATTTGTTTGGGAAGGTAGACAGACAAACAATGATGTATTTGGTCAACAAAATTACCGCCCCAGGTTGATAGACAAAGAAACATTATGCAGACTTACCGCCGCCGTTTTTATAGCAAAGAAACGGAAATCTCCAGACATTGCCAAGACCGACAGAAAAGCCAACACAAGCCAAGAGAAAGTCGATTTTCCGGGACCAAACTTCTCGTTGGTGTAACTCTTTTTTGGGGTTGTCGCTTTCCGTGGAGGATCCGGATGTGTCCGAAGAAATGGCGTCGGGACAGCATCCATGATCACGGTGACCATTCGTTAGATGTTCTTGTTCCAATTTATAATTTTCCCGTTCATCTGGTGACGACATGGTGAGGAATCAATGTCTACAAAAAAACAATATTTATATATGGCTTTTAACTAGACAATAATCCAGCAGAAGTAGAAAAATAATTTCAGATGTCTTAATCCTGATTTGAACACCAACGCGACATAACACAATGACTGCTAAGTAGCATGTACATTCGGTATTTATCGAGCATTATAGTTTGTTAAAGTTTATTTGAATACCATGTCGATAAATTAATCCAATCACCCGTTTGTTCTTTTGACGAGGGTTTAAATATAGAACAATTACACCCGGCGTATCCTAGCAGCATGCTAACTTGGCCAGGATTCATACAAACAACACCACATGCTGAAGTTCTGTAAGCTTACAATCATCATAGTGCATAAAACAATATCATCTAAACTAAAACCCGAATACAGATAACATGTCGTGTAACAAAGCTTTTACATAACATGGCTGGTAATGACAAACATTGGGCTCTGATTCACTAGACCAAGCTCACTCTTTACGACCTGTAGTACAAAGTGTATACCTTCGCTGATATAGCTGACTGACGTATCAGTACGCCGCTGATCTACCTCAATGACTTACCTGTATGCCGATACACAGCTTTGTATTTTAATGAAATTATTATCAAATGAAGATGGAAAATTTTATAACGTCAAATTTTTCCACCTTACACCGTAATCATTACACAGTGACAGCGAAATGTTAATCGTTAAGATGGGTAAATAAAATGTCTTATGCTTCCGTAAATTGATAACGACAGTCAAATAATACTGTCGAGCAATTCAAACAATGTAAATAACAAAACTCAGGAATCCGTAAACACCGATAACCAGATCGTTTAATCAGATCATTTAAAGATTTATTGATAAAACACAATGTATTTGTTAGTCTGGAGTTTATAGAATAGCGGGAGATAGGATCGGGCATGGTGAGAAGAGCGCGGGAAAACGTACGATTAATTCAAATTTAAATGTTTATTGGACTATTCTAATCACATAAGTAATTTAATGTTTAAATTTATACATATATATATAAACATACATAACATTTCAAACAATAATGAGAATATTAGATTCTAATGGTAGCACTTGAAGAAAACTAGTTTGAAGGCTGCAAATACCTACATACAAACTACTGGTCAGTAGTTGGCAGTGGTAAATATAGAGGTGAGAGTGTATACATGATAATAGCTGTACTAACGACACTGGTGAAATGTCCCTGGTGTTATTCCTGTACATGTGATTAGCTATGTACACAAATATATCTACGCATGGCGTCACAAATAGGCACACGTCAGCGGTACAAGCGTAGTAATTCATCGACAAGTTTGATATTATGGCCAATGGATACCTATGAAATACGTCCAATTAAAGTGATTGGGATTGGTTTTGTGATAATCCTCTACCCACCTGGAAATAGGATTTGGATTTGCACCGGGTGTGGTACCTTTTAAACATTCTTAATACGTCGGATATAATCCACAGACTGTCGCCAAGAAATTATACTGTATCCAATGTGACGTAATCGGATATTGCTTGTATCAATACAAGTGATAAAAACACCTAAATCCTTATCAGGTTTACGGTGTTGATCGATTTACATGAATACATTGGAGATTTAGTATGGAGCACACGCTACAAGTGTGAAACCTGACCAGCATCTTATGACGATGTCTGTGTCCTATCTGTATCACTGATATTACATTAGTCACGAAGATTACTGACAATATATTAGTCACGAAGATTACTGACAATATATTAGTCACGAAGATTACTGACAATATATTAGTCACGAAGATTACTGACAATATATTAGTCACGAAGATTACTGACAATATATTAGTAACGAAGATTACTGACAGTATATTAGTCACGAAGATTACTGACAATATATTAGTAACGAAGATTACTGACAATACATTAGTCACGAAGATTACTGACAATATATTAGTCACGAAGATTACTGACAATATATTAGTCACAAAGATTACTGACAATATATTAGTCACGAAGATTACTGACAGTATATTAGTCACGAAGATTACTGACAATATATTAGTCACGAAGATTACTGACAATATATTAGTCACGAAGATTACTGACAATATATTAGTCACGAAGATTACTGACATTACATTAGTAACGAAGATTACTGACAATCTCTTAGTCACGAAGATGACTGACACTCTCTTAGTCACGAATAAAGTGCAACAGACAATGTTGAGAACATGAATGTTAACTTAATTCCAGGGAAAACAGCTGCACTGTAGATCCTGTGCCGACGGCGCATAGCTCGATATCTCGAACAGATTCTACAACCAAAACATTGACCCAGCGTCTGGGCCTTTATTTAGTTTGTACATCGCGTTTCCGGTTGCCGACATTAACACGCCGTGGGGAAAACAATACCGATATCGTGTGTATACAAAGTTTTGGAAGATAACCATATACTCGTGATATTTATCGTATCTAGGGGATGGTTTACATCAAATGTCAAACACCGACCAATAAACATCACTAAGTATACAGCTACACGGTCATCTATCCGGCATTACGTCGCCATTTATACATATGAAGGGTACGTGTCCTGAACATACTAGTGTGCGAAATACAAGGCTTGGGTCTGGTCATCTGAAATAAGGCTACGAGGCTATTTCATCACGGGAACGACAATTTGATTCTGGCGTGCATTCAGTCAACATATGGGAATAAATACCTTAGTATTACCAACAACGAAAATAAATACTCTCTCCTCGATTAGAGATGGAATGACATGATTTACGGAGGAGAGTATGGGAGTGTATACATGTTATAAAGAGAAAGCAAATCACTTCATTCGTCACCAAATTGAAACCCACTTGAAACACTAACGGAGTGTGGTGTACAAAGAAATACTTTTGCTTGTGTTATCAAAGATGATGGGCAAGACAGGAGATAGACTGATGACGGCCATTCTGGGCTGATATCAAATATTACCCACGGTTATAACTTCAGGACATGGCGTGATAACCTGGTAGCACAGGATCAGACAGCTATGCAGAGAAATCTAATGCGAATGGGCATGTGAGAGGATAGGGTAGGAGAGTGATAAATCCAGGGGTAACTATCAAAGTGAGGATGGCACTGCTGTCACCAAGACACAGCGGCTGAGACGATAATCTGTGGGAAGAATGACGCTGTGGGGACCACGAGACAAAGAATGATATTAGGTAATGCTGGTTGAGTCATTAGATACAAAATGACCGAAATTGAGATATACCGCGGTGGTTTCAGAGACTACAGTCTATAGGGTAAATGCAAGGTTGATTTATGGCTCAAATGGAAGAAACGCAATATTAATGATGGCTATAAAAGAAATGAAATACCTGGAAGTAAAGGTCGGTCAAACGTCATCATAGTCAACATACCACACACGTAAATGTGACATACCCGACACACACACGAATGAGACATACCCGAAACACGTGGCACACACACACACGTGAATGAGACATACCCGAAACACGTGGCACATACACACACGTGAATGAGACATACCCGAAACACGTGACACACGCACGTGAATATGACATACCCGATACACGTCACACAGACACACACATAAATGTGAAAAACCTGATACACGTCACGTACACACACGTGAATGTGACATACCCGATTCACGTTACACTCACACGTGAATGTGACATACCCGATACACGTCATACAGACACACACATAAATGTGACATACCCGATACACGTCACGTACACACACGTGAATGTGACCTACCCGATACACGTCACACACGCACGTGAATGTGACATACCCGATACACGTCACACACACGTGAATGTGACATACCCGATACACGTCACGTACACACACGTGAATGAGACATACCCGATACACGTGAGACCACACTCACACGTGAATGAGACATATCAGATACACGTGAGACCACACTCACACGTGAATGAGACATACCCGATACACGTCACATACACGTGAATGTGACATACCCGATACACGTCACACACACGTGAATGCGACATACCCGATACACGTCACATACACGTGAATGTGACATACCCGATACACGTCACACACACGTGAATGCGACATACCCGATACACGTCACACACACGTGAATGTGACATACCCGATACACGTCACACACACGTGAATGCGACATACCCGATACACGTCACACACACGTGAATGTGACATACCCGATACACGTCACACACACGTGAATGCGACATACCCGATACACGTCACACACACGTGAATGTGACATACCCGATACACGTCACACACACGTGAATGCGACATACCCGATACACGTCACACACACGTGAATGCGACATACCCGATACACGTCACACACACATTAATGCGACATACCCGATACACGTCACACACACGTGAATGTGACATACCCGATACACGTCACACACACGTGAATGTGACATACCCGATTCACGTCATACTCACACTCACACACGTGAATGTGACATACCCGATTCACGTGACACTCACACGTGAATGTGACATACCCGATAAACGTCACACATACACATGAATGTGACATACCCGATAAACGTGACACTCACAAGTGAATGAGACATATCAGATACACGTGAGACCACACTCACACGTGAATGTGACATACCCGATACACGTCACATACACGTGAATGTGACATACCCGATTCACGTCACACACACACGTGAATGTGACATACCCGATACACATCACACACACGTGAATGTGACATACCCGATACACGTCACACACACGTGAATCTGACATACCCGATACACGTCACATACACGTGAATGTGACATACCCGATACACGTCACATACACGTGAATGTGACATACCCGATACACGTCACACACACGTGAATTAGACATACCCGATACACGTCACACACACGTGAATGTGACATACCCGATACACGTCACACACACGTGAATATGACATTATACATGTAACTAAACGTTAGATGTAACGGAACTCTTGTCGCCAGCGATGCACGTGACTGAATCTATGCTCTATTAACCCGTAGCCATAGCTTATAACTACACAGCAGGTATTTACAGTTAAAATAGACTTAAATGTCTAATCACTGAAATCATTGATAATCTCGTGAACCTATTAGATTCGCCACACCAGTAAACGCTTTATAGCATAAGAAGTTAATCTCCAAACGATCTATGGCGATCAGAAAAAAGATTCTATCTGTTACACGCCTGGTAACCGTAAAGGATTGAACCACGCCGACGGCGAGAAAGATTGATCTAACATAGGATATTCATTTTAGTTTAAAAGCAGATTATGTGTTGATCATACCGGAATTGTCTTGTTACAGCGCGAGGTAACGGAACAAAAGAGTTCCCACCGATTCCCCAGCATGTCGAAACCCACTCGGTTCTAATACCTCAATGAATAACACAGTTACAAACAAAGCCTGTCCAATTAACCTATATCTTATGGAATCGTTTACAGATAGTACGCTAGCTGGAGATTAAGAAACTGGATATACAGGGAGACAGGCATGAATGAACGTGAATATAACATTCTGAATTAGATTCTAGTAACCCGTATGATTTCCTGTATAATGCATTAGAACAGAGATTTATTGCTTTGGTGTAAAACATAAAAATAAAATGCTTTAAAAATATGTCGTGAAGTAATTGCTATATTCCTAGTCTAGTTTATAACTCCTTATTTTGACGGAAAACTGTAGGAAAGCATTTTTACTTTTTGAAGATAACTTGTTTTCTCTGCCTCTGCTAATTTTCACTCCGGTGCAGCATCGCGCGCGCAG
This sequence comes from Pecten maximus, assembly GCF_902652985.1. Lineage (NCBI taxonomy): Eukaryota > Metazoa > Mollusca > Bivalvia > Pectinida > Pectinidae > Pecten > Pecten maximus. The sequence goes on from NW_022982962.1 coordinate 10,664, forward strand.
TTGCCGCTTCGGAGTTAGAAGTTCACACCTGTCATGGTGACATTTGGAAGTTAATGTTACCAAAACACTATTTTAGTTTCGGAAATAATTCACCGTCGCGTGTTTAGTGTGTTAGTAATGTAACCTTCCTTGTGAGCATACAGTCAGTAATAATGATTAGCGTTCTAATGTGTACTGGCCATAGCCATTAAAACGTTCAAATGGGTTCGGGCTCACAGCTCAGACGTTCAATAAAGTCCAAGGGAGTGGGTTCGGGCTTACAGCTCAGACATTCAATAAAGCCCAAGGGAGTGGGTTCGGGCTTACAGCTCAGACATTCAATAAAGTCCAAGGGAGTGGGTTCGGGCTCACAGCTCAGACGTTCAATAAAGCCCAAGGGAGTGGGTTCGGGCTTACAGCTTAGACGTTCAATAAAGTCCAAGGGAGTGGGTTCGGGCTCACAGCTCAGACGTTCAATAAAGTCCAAGGGAGTGGGTTCGGGCTCACAGCTCAGACGTTCAATAATGTCCAAGGGAGTGGTTCGGGCTCACAGCTCAGACATTCAATAAAGCCCAAGGGAGTGGATTCGGGCTCACAGCTCAGACGTTCAATAAAGTCCAAGGGAGTGGGTTCGGGCTCACATCTCAGACGTTCAATAATGTCCAAGGGAGTGGGTTCGGGCTCACAGCTCAGACGTTCAATAAAGCCCAAGGGAGTGGGTTCGGGCTTACAGCTTAGACGTTCAATAAAGTCCAAGGGAGTGGGTTCGGGCTTACACCTCAGACGTTCAATAATGTCCAAGGGAGTGGGTTCGGGCTCACAGCTCAGACGTTCAATAAAGTCCAAGGGAGTGCCATCATGGGTTCGGGCTCACAGCTCAGACGTTCAATAAAGTCCAAGGGAGTGGGTTCGGGCTCACACCTCAGACGTTCAATAATGTCCAAGGGAGTGGGTTCGGACTCACAGCTCAGACGTTCAATAAAGTCCAAGGGAGTGGGTTCGGGCTCACATCTCAGACGTTCAATAAAGTCCAAGGGAGTGGGTTCGGGCTCACAGCTCAGACGTTCAATAATGTCCAAGGGAGTGGGTTCGGGCTCACAGCTCAGACGTTCAATAAAGCCCAAGGGAGTGGGTTCGGGCTCACAGCTCAGACGTTCAATAAAGCCCAAGGGAATAGGTTCGGGCTCACAGCTCAGACGTTCAATACAGTCCAAGGGAGTGGGTTCGGGCTCACACCTCAGACATTCAATAAAGCCCAAGGGAGTGGGTTCGGGCTCACATCTCAGACGTTCAATAAAGTCCAAGGGAGTGGGTTCGGGCTCACAGCTCAGACGTTCAATAAAGCCCAAGGGAGTGGGTTCGGGCTCACATCTCAGACGTTCAATAAAGTCCAAGGGAGTGGGTTTGGGCTCACAGCTCAGATGTTCAATAAAGTCCAAGGGAGTGGGTTCGGGCTCACAGCTCAGACGTTCAATAAAGCCCAAGGGAGTGGGTTCGGGCTCACATCTCAGACGTTCAATAAAGTCCAAGGGAGTGGGTTCGGGCTCACAGCTTAGACGTTCAATAAAGTCCAAGGGAGTGGGTTCGGGCTCACAGCTCAGACGTTCAATAAAGTCCAAGGGAATGGGTTCGGGCTCACAGCTCAGACGTTCAATAAAGCCCAAGGGAGTGGGTTCGGGCTCACAGCTCAGACGTTAAATAAAGTCCAAGGGAGTGGGTTCGGGCTCACAGCTCAGACGTTAAATAAAGTCCAAGGGAGTGGGTTCGGGCTCACATCTCAGACGTTCAATAAAGTCCAAGGGAGTGGGTTCGGGCTCACAGCTCAGACGTTCAATAAAGCCCAAGGGAGTGGGTTCGGGCTCACATCTCAGACGTTCAATAAAGTCCAAGGGAGTGGGTTCGGGCTCACACCTCAGACGTTCAATACAGTCCAAGGGAGTGGGTTCGGGCTCACAGCTTAGACGTTCAATAAAGTCCAAGGGAGTGGGTTCGGGCTCACACCTCAGACGTTCAATACAGTCCAAGGGAGTGGGTTCGGGCTCACACCTCAGACATTCAATAAAGCCCAAGGGAGTGGGTTCGGGCTCACATCTCAGACGTTCAATAAAGTCCAAGGGAGTGGGTTCGGGCTCACATCTCAGACGTTCAATAAAGTCCAAGGGAGTGGGTTCGGGCTCACAGCTCAGATGTTCAATAAAGCCCAAGGGAGTGGGTTCGGGCTCACATCTCAGACGTTCAATAAAGTCCAAGGGAGTGGGTTCGGGCTCACACCTCAGACGTTCAATAAAGTCCAAGGGAGTGGGTTCGGGCTTACAGGTCAGACGTTCAATAAAGTCCAAGGGAGTGGGTTCGGGCTCACAGCTCAGACGTTCAATAAAATCCAAGGGAGTGGGTTCGGGCTCACAGCTCAGACGTTCAATAAAGTCCAAGGGAGTGGGTTCGGGCACACACCTCAGACGTTCAATAAAGTCCAAGGGAGTGGGTTCGGGCTCACACCTCAGACGTTCAATAAAGTCCAAGGGAGTGGGTTCGGGCTTACACCTCAGACGTTCAATAAAGTCCAAGGGAGTGGGTTCGGACTTACAGCTCAGACGTTCAATAAAGTCCAAGGGAGTGGGTTCGGGCTCACACCTCAGACGTTCAATACAGTCCAAGGGAGTGGGTTCGGGCTCACACCTCAGACGTTCAATAATGTCCAAGGGAGTGGGTTCGGGCTCACAGCTCAGACGTTCAATGAAGTCCAAGGGAGTGGGTTCGGGCTCACAGCTCAGACATTCAATAAAGCCCAAGGGAGTGGGTTCGGGCTCACACCTCAGACGTTCAATAATGTCCAAGGGAGTGGGTTCGGGCTTACAGGTCAGACGTTCAATAATGTCCAAGGGAGTGGGTTCGGGCTCACAGCTCAGACGTTCAATGAAGTCCAAGGGAGTGGGTTCGGGCTCACAGCTCAGACGTTCAATAAAGTCCAAGGGAGTGGGTTCGGACTTACAGCTCAGCCGTTCAATAATGTCCAAGGGAGTGGGTTCGGGCTCACACCTCAGACGTTCAATAAAAACCAAGGGAGTGGGTTCGGGCTCACAGCTCAGATGCACATTAAATAATGATAACGTATCTAGAATTGTGAATTCATAGCAAAGCGCTCTGTGGCTTAGGCTATATAAAACATACGGAGGTCATTGTCCTGGAGGAGTAAGGGCAGGGCGTAGAGGTAGTCCAATAAGTCTTCGAGAGTTTACTGCGGGGTGAAGTGTTGATTGTCTTAGGACTTCTGTAGTATGAAGCACTATAAAGTCGGCATCAAAACCCGAACATAACGTGCAGACATTCACCACAAACATGGTGATAAGTTGTTAAACAATAAAAACAAATCTAAACCAAGTAATTCATAATTGTCATTCATTAGATCCAACGAATACACCAATTAATTAGTCGAGAAACACAATTTCAGTCAGGTTAAGGTAAAATTAATGTCACGGACATGTAAACAAAACTGTCACGTCAACACCACCAGTAAAACGGCGTACGGTTAGCGTACCTGGGATTCATTCACCTGCAACAGTAATTATGCCATTTCAAGCGTTAATTTGATACTGCATAACCTTCTAAATTACAGTTATCGCTGAGCCGTGTCATGGTGTATGGTACAGCTGCAATGAGCATGTCTGGATGGAGATTAATATGAAGCTTCCCTATCTTGAATGCGGGCAGACCCGACTGTCTGGCCCAGGACAAAAGACAGGCAATCAAGCAGCCCCGTACTACCATCATGTTCCGGCTTAATTTGTAGTTCTAGATGTACCAATGTGACATTGTTATAAAACTGCTCAATAGAAAACGAACAGGCCCGATGGTGAACACATTTTCATCTAAATGTGTATTCATTACAATAGCAGACGACGTTAAAAGACAATTTAATCAAGTTTGTTTACTTTATCAACATTTCACAAATTAGATCTATTTTACGAAATTGTACTTCTTTTGCGTCCTTCGGAGTAATGTTCTGAAACAGCATTTTCTTTACGTACGGCTCGAAGGTTCCGGGTGGTTATCCCCCGGAAGTCCTCGTACATCTAGGCCAGAGTGTTGAAAGCTCTGATGAATCATAGTTTTGTAAATACGCTTTAAAAATCTGATGTTGCTATTTCATTATCTGCTCTAGTCACCTCTGAATTTATGCTGACTTTTTGTCTTTTATAACGTATCCGGCTATTTGTAAACGAGAAGGAATATTGTGAAACAGTACGGTTCCGAGGCTTTCGGGTAGTTATCATCGGAAGACCTCTTACTTTTACTTACCCATGTTTAAGGCCCTCAGTTATCGGTTATACCTCAGAGAAATACAGACGTAGATATCATCGTCATAATTGTATGATAACTCACTCCTGGCATGCCACACAACTCGATTTTATAACAGTAATGCTACAAGGTGTGATATTTTTGTCCTGTACGTCTATTATCATTACTGAATTCGTACATGTTAGAATTATTGTTCTTATTACATCATGGATGGGATAAATCACCTAGATGGGTGTTAGTGTTTGTTTGCATTTTGTACGCAAATGTAAATATCGGAAGGAAATGCACTCGGTAATAAAATCTACTTTTTGTACGAGGCCCCTTAAGGGTAATTTTCTACGGATCAAGTCATCAGGTAGACCTTTTCTCCTTCAATCACAGCGGTAATTATTATATATTTGCATTATATGGCTAATATTTGCCCATTGCGATGGTCAGCGTTGGACAGGGATGGCTCAAGAGAGCTGTAGGAATTATTTTGGGGATATATACAGATGACAAGGTAGTATCGGTGTGCAGCATCCGTTTTAACCTCCAAACTTTACAAACGTTAAATTGTTATATTAAACTATTTTACGTTTTTCTAACACGTGATTTTGCACGTCGTGTCGTGATACCAACTCATAACGACAGACAGTTCAGTTTGCTTACATGTATACGTACATACTATTTTTGGTATCGTTGAGTCACACAAATGAACTACAGTTGATATCTACGCGTTAACGTTTTACTCTGACGACACTTATTTGTAAACACTTAAATTGTCATGCAAATAGTATTGGTGGGATGCGCAGACACTTGTTTATGACTTTTGTGCAATAACAAAACTCCTTTGGACTATTATTTGTACAATTATTAGTAACGGTGTCATTTCAGTTGATGATAATGTCGTTCGTTACATGTAGCTAAGGAATACGTTCGGTGTTCCAGTTAATGGACAACATATCTACCACCGCAAACTATGTAATGAACTAACTTATAAGTGTAGAAATACTTAGATGGGAAATCATAAATCTGTGCTAACAGACGTGACCAAGAAATAGTCAAACCTCGTTAAGTCGAAGTCATCGGGATCGCGAAAAAAAACTTCGAGTTATCTGAGTGTTCGAGTTAACCGAGTTTCAAGGTAGACGTTCTGGTATATTTTTATAAAAATCATATATTGGTAAAATGTTTACATTGTGTTGTCTAGTTCGTAATTAGTTAACATGACAGCTAGATCAATGGTATAGTATATCGCATTACATACACCAGGTAGTGACAAATGCCCAGAGAATAGCAGCCCATTGATTGATTGACGTGATTCCACCATTAACGACCCCATTACACACAAGTTTTTCCCGCGAGCTCCGGGCCAAGTTTTTCTTTCATTGTAACTAATTCTTGCTAACAATATTTGCCATTTGTAAACATAAACATTCAGGCGACTCGTTCCTTTGTAGTGTAACACATGGAATCCTCGTTATAGTCATTTACTACACATCGATAAGGTACAGTACAGACTGTGGGTTAGTGAGGTCCCTGTACAAATACAGGACTTAGCTCGAACATGGTCAAACATTCGGCTATATTCATCGGACCAAAAGCGAAAACATGCATATATTTCAGTATGACTCCCACACAATGGGATATCGTACTTCATGTTGCCAGTATTGACTCGTATTCCAGTCAGTAAGTCACCAGCCAATATCCCTCCAGTATTGACTCGTATTCCAGTCAGTAAGTCACCAGCCAATATCCCTCCAGTATTGACTCGTATTCCAGTCAGTAAGTCACCAGCCAATATCCCTCCAGTATTGACTCGTATTCCAGTCAGTAAGTCACCAGCCAATATCCCTCCAGTATTGGCTCGTATTCCAGTCAGTAAGTCACCAGCCAATATCCCTCCAGTATTGACTCGTATTCCAGTCAGTAAGTCACCTCCAGTATTGACTCGTATTCCAGTCAGTAAGTCACCAGCCAATATCCCTCCAGTATTGGCTCGTATTCCAGTCAGTAAGTCACCTCCAGTATTGACTCGTATTCCAGTCAGTAAGTCACCAGCCAATATCCCTCCAGTATTGACTCGTATTCCAGTCAGTAAGTCACCAGCCGATATCCCTCCAGTATTGACTCGTATTCCAGTCAGTAAGTCACCAGCCACTATCCCTCCAGTATTGACTCGTATTCCAGTCAGTAAGTCACCAGCCACTATCCCTCCAGTATTGACTCGTATTCCAGTCAGTAAGTCACCAGCCAATATCCCTCCAGTATTGACTCGTATTCCAGTCAGTAAGTCACCTCCAGTATTGACTCGTATTCCAGTCAGTAAGTCACCAGCCAATATCCCTCCAGTATTGGCTCGTATTCCAGTCAGTAAGTCACCTCTAGTATTGACTCGTATTCCAGTCAGTAAGTCAACAGCCAATATCCCTCCAGTATTGACTCGTATTCCAGTCAGTAAGTCACCTCCAGTATTGACTCGTATTCCAGTCAGTAAGTCACCTCCAGTATTGACTCGTATTCCAGTCAGTAAGTCACCAGCCAATATCCCTCCAGTATTGACTCGTATTCCAGTCAGTAAGTCACCAGCCAATATCCCTCCAGTATTGACTCGTATTCCAGTCAGTGAGTCACCAGCCAATATCCCTCCAGTATTGACTCGTATTCCAGTCAGTAAGTCACCAGCCAATATCCCTCCAGTATTGACTCGTATTCCAGTCAGTAAGTCACCAGCCACTATCCCTCCAGTATTGACTCGTATTCCAGTCAGTGAGTCACCAGCCAATATCCCTAACTAATCCAATTGTGTAGTCTTACATTACAGAGAACTTCTCGTACTTATAAATGGAATTCTGCGCAATCATTCCTAAATGCTCCCCTGTCAGGCGTTTCGAGACTTGGAATTTGTATTTATATTTCTACATATATCATCCTCCCACTGATGACCTTAAGTGACCTTCAGCTTCAAACCGACACCGAATATCTTGCACGTGAAGCCTGTATTATTTGGGACTGTTAGAGGGAGTGGTAAAATGTTTAAATCTTCTTGTGTTACGATAAAAGAGTAAGACCAATAATAAAGAAAACGCCGTACAATCGTTCAACGCATTAGCTCATTGTGACCTTTACTTCTGGAGTGACCAATAGAATTTAACCACGCCTTCTAGAATATACAATGAAGCAGATCTAGTATTAATATTCCGCGATCCGATAAAATAATCCCATTAGGGACACTAAGGCTTCCTCTGATACAATAAAAACCTACCTTCGAGAGGATACAAGTAACACACAGCATACATAGCGTGTTCTACCTAGCCAGGAGAAACACACTAAGCACTGTGACTGGCCGTTATTTCACCACGTCCTTGCATTGAACAGGTCGAATGTGTTTTTCATGGCACAGCGTGTTTACCAGACTTGGTGAGGTATAAGGAAACACAGACATATCTTATTATATATAAACTAATACTAGATTTGCTTCCGTGACTAACCTACAACATGTACAGCCAGGGGAATATGGCCGCATTCCATGTGTTTATGCGTCTTCTTCATTTATCTTAATAGTAAATGACCTTTGTTAATGTGAAAGAATGGATTATTTATATAAATACTTATTCCAAGACTAATTATATCAAGAAAAAAAAATAATAACATTTTTTTACATCTTACTAAGGAAAAACATTTTGGTTAACATAAATTAACATACTGCAATGTTTCTAACGTGCTTACTTGTTTGATGCACAGTTCCATGTGCAGTGTACGTTACGTAACGGTCGTGACGCATACACTACTCCGGGACAAGACAAGCACTATCGATATCCACTGACTCAGTCATGCGAAAATCCGATCGCACACAATGAACATTAAACAAGTAACGTTAGCCATTGTCGATTTTTTAAACACAATGGAAAAGCGGCAAAGTAAATGAATGTTTCAACTTACCTCAATGTAAACACTAAAATGTCCTGGCGATTGCGTATATTATGAAACCAACACAATATTAATAGTCCGAATATTTCACTTGTTTTAAATCGAGTCCGGGAACAAGGAATGAGTGCGGGTTTCCCACTCACGTTTTCGCTACCGGCTGCTATGGAGCACGTGTTAAGACTGAGCTCGGCACTCGTGTTACTTTGTATTAAGCCGTTACAGGCGTGCTGGTCGTACACACGTGTGGTAACGACGCACGCATCGGGTTCAATATATACCGCGTCTTGCGCCCTGTTGAAAGATTAACTTTGTAAATATTACACTATAAGAGGTTTTAGTCGACATGTAGCTACATATATAATCTTTACTGGACAAGGGGGTATATCATTTGCGTGGATATTTAGATAATATATACAACCTTTTCATGTTACTATGGAAACCGTCTGGAAATTATTATAAGTATCTTTTTTCTGACCAAAACAACTGGTTCCATTATTGAATCTTCCGAGTGTAGGTTGATTGATATTAGTATGACCATGTAAATGTAAAATTGAATAAACACCACGTGCACAATACCATCTGGTGTTATCGAGGACAAGCTCTGATTGGATTACGACGATATGTTGGCTGATGTACATACACTAGTCCCTTGTATGAATAATTAAGTGTTATTGTTACATATACTAAAGGAACTCGGGGCGGTCCAAATAGTTGAGGGGGATAAGGTGGCAAGCGTGTTATCGCATATTTTATTTTCTCAATAGTTTTTGTATTTGACTTTTGATAGTTTTCAATCATAGGATGGACCCACAGTACCCAAATCCCAACCCCTTAATCTCCCAGCCTCACCCCTTGATCTCCTAGCCTCACCCCTTAATCTCCTAGCCTCACACCTTGATCTCCTAGCCTCACACCTTGATCTCCTAGCCTCACCCCTTAATCTCCTAGCCTCACCCCTTGATCTCCTAGCCTCACCCCTTGATCTCCTAGCCTCACCCCTTAATCTCCTAGCCTCACCCCTTGATCTCCTAGCCTCACCCCTTGATCTCCTAGCCTCACCCCTTGATCTCCTAGCCTCACCCCTTGATCTCCTAGCCTCACCCCTTGATCTCCTAGCCTCACCCCTTGATCTCCTAGCCTCTCCTAGCCTCACCCCTTGATCTCCTAGCCTCACCCCTTGATCTCCTAGCCTCACCCCTTGATCTCCTAGCCTCACACCTTGATCTCCTAGCCTCACCCCTTCATCTCCCAGCCTCACCCCTTGATCTCCTAGCCTCACCCCTTGATCTCCTAGCCTCACCCCTTAATCTCCTAGCCTCACCCCTTGATCTCCTAGCCTCACCCCTTGATCTCCTAGCCTCACCCCTTGATCTCCTAGCCTCACCCCTTGATCTCCTAGCCTCACCCCTTGATCTCCTAGCCTCACACCTTGATCTCCTAGCCTCACCCCTTAATCTCCCAGCCTCACCCCTTGATCTCCTAGCCTCACCCCTTAATCTCCCAGCCTCACCCCTTAATCTCCTAGCCTCACCCCTTGATCTCCTAGCCTCACCCCTTGATCTCCTAGCCTCACCCCTTGATCTCCTAGCCTCACCCCTTGATCTCCTAGCCTCACCCCTTGATCTCCTAGCCTCACCCCTTGATCTCCTAGCCTCACCCCTTGATCTCCTAGCCTCACCCCTTGATCTCCTAGCCTCACCCCTTGATCTCCTAGCCTCACCCCTTGATCTCCTAGCCTCACCCCTTGATCTCCTAGCCTCACCCCTTGATCTCCCAGCCTCACCCCTTGATCTCCTAGCCTCACACCTTGATCTCCTAGCCTCACCCCTTAATCTCCCAGCCTCACCCCTTGATCTCCCAGCCTCACCCCTTGATCTCCTAGCCTCACCCCTTGATCTCCTAGCCTCACCCCTTGATCTCCTAGCCTCACCCCTTGATCTCCTAGCCTCACCCCTTGATCTCCTAGCCTCACCCCTTGATCTCCTAGCCTCACCCCTTGATCTCCTAGCCTCACCCTTGATCTCCTAGCCTCACCCCTTGATCTCCTAGCCTCACCCCTTGATCTCCTAGCCTCACCCCTTGATCTCCTAGCCTCAACCCTTGATCTCCTAGCCTCACCCCTTGATCTCCTAGCCTCACCCCTTGATCTCCTAGCCTCACACCTTGATCTCCTAGCCTCACCCCTTGATCTCCTAGCCTCACCCCTTGATCTCCTAGCCTCACCCCTTGATCTCCTAGCCTCACCCCTTGATCTCCTAGCCTCACCCCTTGATCTCCTAGCCTCACCCCTTGATCTCCTAGCCTCACCCCTTGATCTCCTAGCCTCACCCCTTAATCTCCTAGCCTCACCCCTTGATCTCCTAGCCTCACCCCATTCTCCTAGGCTCACCCCTTGATCTCCTAGCCTCACCCCTTGATCTCCTAGCCTCACCCCTTGATCTCCTAGCCTCACCCCTTGATCTCCTAGCCTCACCCCTTAATCTCCTAGCCTCACCCCTTGATCTCCTAGCCTCACCCCTTAATCTCCTAGCCTCACCCCTTGATCTCCTAGCCTCACCCCTTAATCTCCTAGCCTCACCCCTTGATCTCCTAGCCTCACCCCTTGATCTCCTAGCCTCACCCCTTGATCTCCTAGCCTCACCCCTTGATCTCCTAGCCTCACCCCTTGATCTCCTAGCCTCACCCCTTGATCTCCTAGCCTCACCCCTTGATCTCCTAGCCTCACCCCTTGATCTCCTAGCCTCACCCCTTGATCTCCTAGCCTCACCCCTTGATCTCCTAGCCTCACCCCTTGATCTCCTAGCCTCACCCCTTGATCTCCTAGCCTCACCCCTTGATCTCCTAGCCTCACCCCTTGATCTCCTAGCCTCACCCCTTGATCTCCTAGCCTCACCCCTTGATCTCCTAGCCTCACCCCTTGATCTCCTAGCCTCACCCCTTGATCTCCTAGCCTCACCCCTTGATCTCCTAGCCTCACCCCTTGATCTCCTAGCCTCACCCCTTGATCTCCTAGCCTCACCCCTTGATCTCCTAGCCTCACCCCCTTGATCTCCTAGCCTCACCCCTTGATCTCCTAGCCTCACCCCTTGATCTCCTAGCCTCACCCCTTGATCTCCTAGCCTCACCCCTTGATCTCCTAGCCTCACCCCTTGATCTCCTAGCCTCACCCCTTGATCTCCTAGCCTCACCCCTTGATCTCCTAGCCTCACCCCTTGATCTCCTAGCCTCACCCCTTGATCTCCTAGCCTCACCCCTTGATCTCCTAGCCTCACCCCTTGATCTCCTAGCCTCACCCCTTGATCTCCTAGCCTCACCCCTTGATCTCCTAGCCTCACCCCTTGATCTCCTAGCCTCACCCCTTGATCTCCTAGCCTCACCCCTTGATCTCCTAGCCTCACCCCTTGATCTCCTAGCCTCACCCCTTGATCTCCTAGCCTCACCCCTTGATCTCCTAGCCTCACCCCTTGATCTCCTAGCCTCACCCCTTGATCTCCTAGCCTCACCCCTTGATCTCCTAGCCTCACCCCTTGATCTCCTAGCCTCACCCCTTGATCTCCTAGCCTCACCCCTTGATCTCCTAGCCTCACCCCTTGATCTCCTAGCCTCACCCCTTGATCTCCTAGCCTCACCCCTTGATCTCCTAGCCTCACCCCTTGATCTCCTAGCCTCACCCCTTGATCTCCTAGCCTCACCCCATTCTCCTAGGCTCACCCCTTGATCTCCTAGTCTCACCCCTTGATCTCCTAGCCTCAACCCCTTGATCTCCTAAGCCATATCTCTACTCACCCAACTCACCACAACCTTGATTCCTAGCTCACCCCTTGATCCTACCTCAACCCCAATCTCTAGCCTAAACCCTGATCTCATAGCAAATCACCACTAACCAACTACACGATCTCCTAACCACCCTAGATACACTAGACCACCTAAATTACATAAGAACATAACCAAATACATCTAAGAACATCACACTGACATAAGAAACATAAAAACAAACAAAAAAAAAAAAAACCAGCACAACAACAAAACACAAAAACAAAAACAAACACAAAAAAACAAAAAAACAAAAAAAAAAACCAACAACCCAAAAAACAACAACAAACCCCCCCCCCCCCCCCCCCCCCCCCCCCCCCCCCCCCCCAACACACACCTCATACCTCACTTCTTTACATACATGCACCCCCTAACAATACAGTGAAAACCCTCCCCGACCTTACATATATGTACCCTCCAACAATACACAGTGAAAACCCTCCCCGACCTTACATATATGTACCCTCCAACAACACACAGTGACAACCCTCCCCAACCTTACATACATGTACCCTCCAACAACACACAGTGACAACCCTCCCCAACCTTACATACATGTACCCTCCAACAATACACAGTGACAACCCTCCCCAACCTTACATACATGTACCCTCCAACAATACACAGTGACAACCCTCCCCAGCCTTACATACATGTACTCTCCAACAGCACACAGTGACAACCTTCCCCAACCATACATATATGTACCCTCCAACAATACACAGTGACAACCCTCCCCAACCTTACATACATGTACCCTCCAACAATACACAGTGACAACCTTCCCCGACCTTACATGCATGTACCCTCCAACAATACACAGTGACAACCCTCCCCAATCTTACATATATGTACCCTCCAACAATACACAGTGACAACCCTCCCCAACCATACATATATGTACCCTCCAACAATACACAGTGACAACCCTCCCCAACCTTACATATATGTACCCTCCAACAATACACATTGACAACCCTCCCCAACATCAAATATATGTACCCTCCAACAATACACATTGACAACCTTCCCCAACATCAAATACATGTACCCTCCAACAACACACAGTGACAACCCTCCCCAACCTTACATACTTGTACCCTCCAACAATACACAGTGACAACCCTCCCCGACATCACATACATGCAGGTAGGGCCTAAGAATTGTACCTGCTGCCCCCATTGCATGATCGTAAGAGGCGACTAAATTTGGGATCTTATCTTTTCTCTTCTTTCTTAACAACTTTCTTCTTCCTAATGTCTCCCTTGACAATGGCTCACTTTTGGCCGTTCGTTGAGCGTTTGCCGCTGTGAGGAAGGCTTTGGGTTCTGTCCCCTAGCCGAGACATACCAGAGTCTTTAAAAATGGTAGTTGCTGCTCCTGCTTGGCGCTCAGCATATTTGGAGTGGGACGACTGGTTCGCCCGTTGTCAGTATTATGTGACCGGGTGGGGTGTCCTGCTGGGTGTCTTTGATAGTATGCTTCAGTGAGGTAGCACTATAAATCTGCAAAAGTTCCGGCCTATCACGAGGAGACTTAACACAAACATACCGCAGCCTCCCAAAACACACATACGCACTCGCCACACGCATGCATGTCCCACGCACGGGAGGCCGTCCTTAAATGACCTTAGCTGTTAATAGGACGTTAAACAAAATAAACCAAACCAAACCAAACCATGTACCATCCAACAATACACAGTGACAACCCTCCCCAGCCTTACATACATGTACCCTCCAACAATACACAGGGACAACCCTCCCCAACCTTACATATATGTACCCTCCAACAATACACATTGACAACCCTCCCCAACATCAAATACATGTACCCTCCAACAATACACATTGACAACCCTCCCCAACCTTACATACATGTACCCTCCAACAATACACAGTGACAACCTTCCCCGACCTTACATACATGTACCCTCCAACAATACACAGGGACAACCCTCCCCATCCTTACATACATGTACCCTCCAACAATACATAGTGACAACCCTCCCCATCCTTACATACATGTACCCTCCAACAATACACCGTGACAACCCTCCCCATCCTTACATACATGTACCCTCCAACAATACACAGTGACAACCTTCCCCGACCTTACATACATGTACCCTCCAACAATACACAGTGACAACCCTCCCCAGCCTTACATACATGTACCCTCCAACAATACACAGGGACAACCCTCCCCAGCCTTACATACATGAACCCTTCAACAATACACAGGGACAACTCTCCCCATCCTTACATACATGTACTCTCCAACAAAACACAGTGACAACCCTCCCCATCCTTACATACATACAAAAACACCAAAAATAACATGCATAGATCTATACATCAAAAACATAAAAAAATTGTCCATCCAATTATTCGCCTAATATATAAATCGTCACACACTTGTCGGCACATGCCATCACACACACGTCATCACACACCTATAATCACCAGTCATCACTCGTCATCACACGTCATCATACACATATAATCACACGTCATCACACACATATAATTAAACGTCATCACACGTCATCACACGCCATCACACGCCATCACACACATACAATCACACGTCATCACACACCTATAATCACCCGTCATCACACGTCATCACACACATATAATCACACGTCATCACATACATATAATTACACGTCATCATACACAGATCATTACACGTCATCATACACAAGTTCAAGTTCAAGTTCTTTATTTCCTTGAGCCTTACGGCTCATCGGTTCAACAAATATATACATGTACAGAAATGATACAATACAAAAACCACACACTCGCATACACACACTCACACACAACCGGACTAACACATACATTGTACAACAGGTAGAGTGTAGAAGGACATTTTTTTTTATACTAATAAAAAATCTGTTCTTTGTTTATTACTGTATTTAATATATTTTGCTAAATTTGAAAGATCTTTTTTGTTTACTGTTTCTAGAAGTTGAATAAATTTGTACATACTAGGTTTATTATAATAATATTTCTTAATAAAACGTTTTCTTAGGTCTAAATGAAATACACATTTAATAATAAAATGAAATTCATCTTCAATGTCTCCACTGTTACAATAGGAACAAATTCTTTGATTTCTTTCTAAGTTATTAAATCTACCAATTTCAATATTTAATTTATGTGATGACAATCTAATTCTAGTTATTTCTTTTAAATTAGAAGTACCTATTGGTTTTGATAAATATGGCTGTAAGTAGAACTTTTCACTAATAAACTTGTACAGTGAACACTTGGAAGATGAATTGATTTTTTCTTTACATTCTTGTATAAATATATCACATAGTCTGCATTTAACAATATTCATAATATAATCAGCTGTATAAATATCCCCATTTTGCCATATATACCCAACACCCATTCTATACAGTTCTTCTTTTACTTCATTCAACCATTCATTCCCGTTTTCTAACATATCTTGATAACAAGCATTTAACACACAGTTATTGGTTTGTTTTAATTTCAACCAATATTTAAAAATTCTAAATTTCCTCACTATTACAAAAGGTAATCTCCCTAATTCTTGGTAAATCATACAATTAGAAGTACTTTTCTTAACCCCCAATAATCTTTTTAAAAACTGTAAGTGGATTTTCTCTATATCCGGTGCTTTATGAAAACCCCAAATTTCAGCCCCATAGTTAAATATACTACCGACGTATGTATCAAAAACATGTAGTTGGGTTTCAACGTTAAAAAAATTTTTCTTTGATACTCCCGAAATTGAAAATAATGCTTTTCTTCCTTGTTCAGCAATTTTTTGTTGAGTTTTCTTAAATTTACCATTAAAATTCATTTGTATCCCCAGATAATTAAATTCATCTACGGTTTCTAATACACATCCGTCATATAACCACTTTTCTTCTTTTCTTAATTTACCACCGTTTCGGAAAACCATTACTTTAGTTTTGGTAGTGTTTACAGTAAGGTTCCATTTCTTTGTGTAAAGTAATAAAGTATCTAACATTTTTTGCAGTCCCTCGGGAGTTTCTGCCATTAAAACCATATCATCAGCATACATAATTAAAAACAAGTTAATAGTATATAACTCAATAGATGGACATCCTTCTGTTAGGAAATTCATTTCACAGTCGTTGACATACATGGAGAACAATAATGGTGACATTATTTCACCTTGGAATAACCCATTTTGACATTTTAAAAAATCGGACATATTATTATTATATTTGACATTATATTACACAGATCATCACACGTCATTACACACATATAATCACACGTCATCACACACATATAATCACACGTCATCACACACATAGCATCACACGTCATCATGCACATATAATCACACGTCATCATACACACACAGTCGCACGACGTCATACACATATAATCACACGTCAACCCACTGATATAATCACCCGTCATCACACACATATTATCACCATGGTGTACCATGGTACAAAAAGATGTGAAAATTCAAATCATTTTGTACTATATGTGTTACAGAAAGATTATAAACTACTTAGGAAAAAACACAGCTTACATTCACATGTTTATGCACCAATAGCCGGTATCAGCCGGCAAAATGATGTGAAAGGTTTTGTACCGCGTTACTCTTTTTTCATTTCTTTTTGTACCATTTTTGGTACAAAAAGATATGAAAAAAGTGTACCAAGAAAAAAAGTTACAGTTTTTTCATATCTTTTTGTACCATCCGTGGTACAAAAAGATGTGAAAAAACTGTACCATCAGAACATCGGAATGTCGTTATCCAACACCATGACCAGGGCTGACCCCATATAGCAGAAGGTTTGATAACACCGTCACAACAAGCCGCAAAGTTTATTAATCACTTCTGAGGACACAAATCGAGTCGAAACTTTAGTGTAAGTATTGGGGTGTACCTTAGGGGCTAAAAATTATTAAATTAAACCTGTATAATGTCGTCATTTCTATTTTAGAGATAAACAATTTAACGATTGAAAAAACATTACAGCATTTCTCTAATAGTCTTACAAAATATATATATTCCTCGATGTCTTCTGTAAAACCAACTTTATTTTACGAGTGGGGCTAATATTTCGATATTTGCGCATTCATGAAAAATATCAAAATATTAGTCACATGAGTGAAATACATTTGGTATTATTGAAGATGCTGTTAGATATGCTGTTTATTACATTTTCATAGCAAAATATACCGGATCATCTTTTAACTTTTTCCATTTTCCACTTTTATAGAATGATTAATTTTCGATATTTCACTGCTAAAAGCGTAATAACGAAACCCATCGGTGTCTATAGTTTCTTTTACTCGAGAAGTTTTTATTACGTAATAAAATTGATGGTCCCATTTCCCCAAAACGGGCCCCATCGGTGTCTTTAGTTTCTTTTACTCGAGCAGTTGAGGCAGATTGGATACATTGACAATGTATGTACAACTAAATCGTCACTGGAAAAATTATTAAAGACGTTATTTTTAAAATGAAAAGTAATTTAAAAGTTAAAATAGAGAACTGACCATTTTGCAGGCCCAACATCAATATACATGACGATTGGATCATCCAGTAGCCAGACATTCTGGATACTAATTGGCAGGCTATGTGATGACAGCTTTATCTGGGAGCCATTTGTCAAACTCAGTAACCCTTATGACTGGCCGTTTCATATGTTTCTGTACCATGGCTGTTTTCGGCCGCTTTTTGGTACAAAAAGATACAAAAGCGACTGACTCATTTCAACTCCGCTTTCACATCTTTCTGTACCATACAATGGTACAAAAAGATGTGAAAAAAATGTACCAAGAAAAAAAGTGTTACAGTTTTTTCATTTCATTTTGCCAGGCTCTTGTCGGCCATCGTACCAAACAGTTGCCACAATACGAAAACACCAAGTTGGTGTATGAATACAAACAGCTGTTTTATGTGAACAAACAATATGGCCGCCAACAACGAAGTCTCGTTTGATGGAGATTTACACAAACAATATTTTGTATCTGATTAAAATTGCAACAAAATTGTGTTTATTGTTTCTTAATTGAAATTCATTATACAGTAGATTTTTTCCATGCCGTATCAATAAGTAATTGAATTCGCCAACAAAATTTATATATCAAAAATTCCATTCTGTCGTCTGCTAGACACAGAAATTGACCCGGTTATCGAGTTTGAAAGAGAAAGTTCTTTAAAGCTGCTTGTTCCTTGCGTCCAATAGATTGTCTAGTCAACTGATGCCTGTTCTCAGGTGACAGACAATCGCCACATAGTAATCCCGAGCAGTATCTCCACTGATAATCAATTGACACAGGTTTCTTCGTCAGTTCCATTTTCAATTATCCACAGCTTAACATAACGGCTGACCGCATCACTTTTGCCTTCCAAGAATATGACGTAACACAATTTCGCAGTTGACAGGGGCATAGTTTTGCTACAGATTATCATTTTAAAAATAATTTCTTTTTTTTGTGATGACATGTGATTCACACAAGTCAACCAGCATACATGCATTCACCAAGATATGAAACAAATCCTATAGTCATGCTTAAAAACGGTTGAGAATATGAACAGAGTTATTTTAACACCAATCATACATTCATCATTCAAACATTAAACCATCAAACATGCATGACTACCGTATGATAATTATTTACCATTTCAAACACCACTCTGAATAGGTTATCTAGGGGTGTGATTTTTCATAATCACTGTTTGTAACTTTTGTGTTAAGTGATCAAAGACACCAATCTCCAGTCGAGTATACCTTAAATTCAACTAGGTGTACATTTAACTTAATATGTCAATAATTAAAAAAAACTTGTTTATTCCAATCAATTATTATCTACCGATTGTAGATTTTATTTTGTATCAACAGTAGACAACTGGAGGTCCGCGCGAGTAATACACAGTTTTGGGTATGGCTGGAACAGTCTATATAGACCATTAGAAGGTGATGAAGGTCTTTGGTTGGAACAGTCTATATAGACCATTAGAAGGTGATGAAGGTCTTAGAAGATGTGTTTTACAGGAGTAAACGACCAAGCTAGAAAGTTCATTGAATTATACAAGACAGAGAAAATCACCTCCGACGGTATTCAACATTTCCAAATCATTTAGTTAATTATTACTGGAATTTCGGTCATAAGGCACTGTAAGCCGATCAAACATAGTGGATTAAGTATCTGAACTTGTGCCCTCTACCTACTCACTTCAAATTAACACTTCAAATTCACACTAATACATATAATCCCTTACACACTTGTTCTCCAAAATACCGACACATTCCGCGCCCTCTAAGCTTGTGGTCTCCACCTAAACTAACGTTAAAATATAATACTGTTAAATATATTTCAATTAACAGAGCTATGAGTTTAAATATCTTGTTACTCACTACACCATAAATTCTTCTGTCCTTCATGCTAATGTGTTTCATGAAATTATCCGCGTAAACGGATTAATACTACCATGTGGTTCAAACGTGGATGTACAACACTTTCCACTTTTATAATATATAATTCAGTTTTAAATTCTCAGTTGTTACATAAATAAGAGCAAATACCGACACGGCTGAGACGACAGTGCTATCACATGACTTCAACGACAGTACTGGCACATGACTGTGATGACAGTATTGTCACATGATTGAGACGACAGTACTGTCACATGATTTCGACCACAGTACTGTCACAAGTCTGAGACGACAGTACTGTCACATGTCTGAGACGACAGAATTGTCACATGACAGAGACGACAGTACTGTCACATGACTGAGACGACAGTACTGTCACATGTATGAGACGACAGTATTTCACATGACAGGCACGACAGTCTTGTCAAATAACTGAGATGACAGTACTGTCAGAGGACTGGGACGACAGTACCGTCACATGATTGAGACGACAATATTGTCACATGATTGAGACGACAATATTGTCACATGACTGAGACGACAGTATTGTCACATGACTGAGACGACAGTACTGTCACATGATTGAGACGACAGTACTGTCACATGACTGAGATGACAGTACTGTCACATGTCTGAGACGACAGTATTGTCACATGATTTCGACCACAGTACTGTTACAAGTCTGAGACGACAGTACTGTCACATGTCTGAGACGACAGAATTGTCACATGACAGAGACGACAGTACTGTCACATGACTGAGACGACAGTACTGTCACATGTATGAGACGACAGTATTTCACATGACAGGCACGACAGTCTTGTCAAATAACTGAGATGACAGTACTGTCAGAGGACTGGGACGACAGTACCGTCACATGATTGAGACGACAATATTGTCACATGATTGAGACGACAATATTGTCACATGACTGAGACGACAGTATTGTCACATGACTGAGACGACAGTACTGTCACATGACTGAGATGACAGTACTGTCACATGTCTGAGACGACAGTATTGTCACATGATTTCGACCACAGTACTGTCACAAGTCTGAGACGACAGTACTGTCACATGTCTGAGACGACAGAATTGTCACATGACAGAGACGACAGTACTGTCACATGACTGAGACGACAGTACTGTCACATGTATGAGACGACAGTATTTCACATGACAGGCACGACAGTCTTGTCAAATAACTGAGATGACAGTACTGTCAGAGGACTGGGACGACAGTACCGTCACATGATTGAGACGACAATATTGTCACATGATTGAGACGACAATATTGTCACATGACTGAGACGACAGTATTGTCACATGACTGAGACGACAGTACTGTCACATGATTGAGACGACAGTACTGTCACATGACTGAGATGACAGTACTGTCACATGTCTGAGACGACAATATTGTCACATGACTGAGACGACAATATTGTCACATGACTGAGACGACAGTACTGTCACATGATTGAGACGACAGTACTGTCACATGACTGAGACGACAATATTGTCACATGACTGAGACGACAGTATTGTCACATGACTGAGACGACAGTACTGTCACATGACTGAGACGACAGTACTGTCACATGACTGAGACGACAGTACTGTCACATGACTGAGACGGCAATATTGTCACATGACTGAGATGACAGTACTGTCAGAGGACTGAGACGACAGTACCATCACATGACTGAGACGACAATATTGTCACATGACTGAGACGACAGTATTGTCACATGACTGAGACGACAGTATTGTCACATGACTGAGACGACAGTACTTTCACATGATTTTGAGGACAGCACTGTCACATGACTGAGACGATAGTACTGTCACATGACTGAGTCGACAGTATTGTCACATGACTGAGACGACAGTATTGCCACATGACAGGAAGGAAAGTACTGTCACATGACTGAGACGACAGTACTGTCACATGACTGAGACGACAGTATTGTCACATGGCTTCGACGACAGTACTGTCACATGACTGAGACGACAGTACTGTTACATGACTGAGACGACAGTATTGTCACATGATTGAGACGACAGTATTGCCACACGACTGAGACGACAGTATTGTCACATGGCTTCGACGACAGTACTGTCACATGACTGAGACGACAGTACTGTCACATGACTGAGACGACAGTATTATTATACCTTTACGTTTTTTTCTCTATATAAAAGTAATGTGATAATTTGACTATCAGCCTCGAGAGGATTGCGCATGTGTTTCCTGGACTATCACACCGTGTGACAGTTCGAAAAAACTGTCACACGGCGAACTGCCACACGGCGAACTGTCACACCCCTGCTGTAACGTCGTCAGAACGTTTGAAAGACAGAACGACATGCAAGCGCTTAATTGACACATATTGTTTGTTGTTGCAGACGGTAGCCTAACATCTTGTTTTCTCTCACGAAACTGTCAAACACGGATCAACACACGAGTTTTCAAAACACCACAGATGTAGAGATCGAGTAATTATTAACGGACAGAGATAGCCAAAACACTATAAGGGTCAAATAAACGTCTGTCAAGTTAATGGAGGACTATATAGCAGATTCTCATACCAGCACAAACATCTACATAGAGAAAAAAAACGTAAAGGTATAATAAAACAGTTATCAAATGGGGTAATTCGGGGATAGTAATTTTGTCAGCCCCTCATCAACAACGGTTGCCCTCGGGCTAAAGGCCTCGTGCAACAGTTGTTGCTTCGGGGCTGACAAAATTACTATCGCCCCCATACCCATTTGATAACTGTATACTGTCACATGACTGAGACGACAGTACTGTCACATGATTTTGACGACAGTACTGTCACATGACAGGAAGGACAGTCTTGCCAAATAACTGAGATGACAGTATTGACGACAGGATTTCTCATGCACACGATGTAGCACGATCATGTGAAGATTGTACTATTTCAACACCATTGATGGTTTGCTAAACAAAAGGTTTGTCTTGATACCGTCAAATAAACATTTCTTTGTGATCTATTACGTCTTAGCAAGTGTCTTCAACATTTATTTGAGAGAAAAAACAAAACAGAAAACAGAAAAAAAACAACTAGAAACAGCTGAAGTGGTTATTGATAATATATTTCCCTATCTCATTCTTTATAATCAGAAAGTACCAGCTTCTTACTTGTACATATTAGTGAATTAGTAACATACCCGTAATCCCTGGTATGTGCGTGTCAAACGTTGCAATATTCAATAACTATAAATATATGTGCAATAATATATGTATATATGTATAATAAAAAAATGTTTATGTGCAAATAATTAATTTCCCATTGTTTGTACGTAGAATGCGGCAATCTGATTGGTTGAGATTTGTTTTCGTACCACTATAATTAATTTTTCTTTGTTTTCATGGTAAATACTCAAATGTGATTGGTCGAAAAATTCTTTTCATTCTTCTATGAAAGAAATTCCGAGAATGGCGCGAAAAATGTGACGTGACAATACGACAATTGCCGTTGCGTATTGATTTGAGAAAAAGAATGCCATTTAAAACCAGTAAAATTGTACATAAAACATGTTTTAAATTAGAAAATCATTTTCAAAAATTAATTATAAGCGTTGATGTCAATTATTTTTTAGTTTCATCGGGGTATGAAACAAATTTTGTTTGCAAACTTCTGTAAGAATCCGCGTAGCGGATTCTTACAGTTTGCAAACATATTGCACATATATTTACAATTATTGCACATAGATATTTTTTATTGCATAGATATTTTTTATTGCATAGATATTTTTTATTGCATAGATATTTTTTATTGCATATATATATATGCAGTATTGTCTTTGAACTCTTCGATATACTTTCACGTGCGGGGGAATTCAAAATATCTCTGCCGTTGGTCGCATAGCGTTCTAGTGTTGAACATGATACAGTCACGCTAGTATCCACCTTCGGCCCGCGTTTTCCGAAGGGTTCATTGTTGTTTCTCAAGTTACTAAAAAAATATTCTTATTGTATTTTATTGTATTTCCAGTACTTCTTATATATATTATGTGATTGTATTTGTATTTTTTTGTGTTTTGATAAAGGGGCGGATTGCCTCGAAAATTTAACAAGCCTCATTGTCCACACTGTTTGAATTACTTCTTTGCCCCATATAATCATTACAAGTAATTCGTATCCTCCATACAATTATGTGAGGATCCAGTGTTATCAGAATTATACTGTTTATATTACTTCTTTGACCCATATATATATATATATATATACATTGTTGCACATATATTGAATATTGCAACGTTTGACACACCATACCCTGGGATCGCCAACATAAAACATTATCTGCAGATT
>NW_022982963.1:0-29112 GCF_902652985.1 Pecten maximus
CAGGGTCCCAAATTAAAGTGGTCAAAACTGGACGATACAAGCAGAACTTGACCATTGCATTGCTCCGATATAACGTTTGTGTTGACTGATAACCCACCTGTTGCATTATGGACTAATTTACATAGAAACTTGGTCCGTCGGACCCAGCTATTATTTTTGGGAATTCCCCGTATACATGTACTATCATAAATACACATTCTCTCCAGTTTTTGTGTCGCGATAATTCGCTAGATATATCATCAAGTCTGAAATCTGTAAAGAGGTCAAAGTGTAAACATCTATATAGATTTCTTTGGGAGTATGGGGCTTTATCTTCTTAAAACGTCTTTATTGAAAAAAATGTTTTTGGTATCTAGCGAGTTACATGCATAAACCCATAACATAACAAACGCATTTATCGTCAGTAACAAAAGGGTCACGTCCTTGTCTCCGTAAACCACAATGTCACATGTCCTCTAAATAACCACATTGTATGTCACGTGTCTGTCAATTCCACGTAGTTAAGCCTCCAATGTCTGCCGTATCTGTGTCATGTGTCTGTTGCGGTTTTCCAATCACATAGACTATTACGTTATTGACGTGTGTGCCTTCTTCCTGCCAAGAGCCTTTCTGTCCACCATCAAAGTCTCCGTCCTTCAGTAATCCATGTCATATGAAAACGGTGTTTGGTCGTCTCCTTGTTTATAAGGTTTCTGACAAGCGTACGAGTGACCTATCAGTTGCACGCTTGCACTGATGAATACAGAGTCATGGTATGGTTCACTGTCGATAGATATGATAACCAATCACGTCTGGTCAGCTTGTTATCGGATTTTCGCGAAATGACGTCATAGACAGTGATCTGGCTGGCTTATATACGGCCATATTCCTACCACGATCAGTAAAATATGGTACATGTATATATATCATATGTTGCATCGGGTACGTGTTTTTACTAAAATAAGCAGAGTTGCGAATGAAACAATTGAAAACAACGGTTTACACACGTCAGAGACGTATATATCAGATACAAGTCTCTGACACGTAAATGTGATGACCTTGCCCCGTGTCTCGATATCCAGTTGTAACCATCAGGCGGACCTGGCTCCTTTGGTTTCTGGAATATTGGCATCATAATTATGGCCAGTAGACGGAAACAGTCTCGCGACCTAGACTTAAACAGTAAATACTTCCTCTGACATAGCAACGATAAATCTGTTCGTCAATTTTTGTTGCATAAACATTAAAAATTGGGGAAATCATCGCTTTAAAGGTGACATTCGTATAAAGCTGCCTTTAAATTATCTTTAGAAACATAATATCTGCACATGTGCAGTGGACTCACTGACATTATGGGGGAGGGCCTAATATAACATTTTCAGTAGCGCCAGGTATTTTTCATCAGTCCTGCTGATAATTTGAGACGTTGATTACAGTCCAAATACACATAGACTATAACAAACTCACACGTCCCTGTGTCTAGGGTAGATCCAAATACACATAGACTGTAACAAACTCTCATGTCCCTGTGTCTAGGGTAGATCCAAATACACATAGACTTTAACAAACCCTCATGTCCCTGTGACTAGAGTAGATCATATTACACATAGACTGTAACAAACTCTCATGTCCCTGTGACTAGAGTAGATCCAAATACACATAGACTATAACAAACCCTCATGTCCCTGTGTCTAGGGTATATCCAAATACACATAGACTGTAACAAACTCTCACGTCCCTGTGTCTAGGGTAGATCCAAATACACATAGACTATAACAAACTCTCATGTCCCTGTGTCTAGGGTAGATCCAAATACACATAGCCTATAACAAACCCTCATGTCCCTGTGTCTAGGGTAGATCCAAATACACATAGCCTATAACAAACTCTCATGTCCCTGTGTCTAGGGTAGATCCAAATACACATAGACTATAACAAACTCTCACCGTCCTGTGTCTAGGGTAGATCCAAATTCCCATAGACTATAACAAACTCTCACGTCCCTGTGTCTAGGGTAGATCCAAATTCACATAGACTATAACAAACTCTCACGTCCCTGTGTCTAGGGTAGATCCAAATACACATAGACTATAACAAACTCTCATGTCCCTGTGTCTAGGGTAGATCCAAATACACATAGACTATAACAAACTCTCACGTCCCTGTGTCTAGGGTAGATCCAAATACACATAGACTGTACCAAACTCTCGCGTCACTGTGACTAGGGTAGATCCAAATTCACATAGACTATAACAAACTCCCACGTCCCTGTGTCTAGAGTAGATCCAAATACACATAGACTATAACAAACTCTCATGTCCCTGTGTCTAGGGTAGATCCAAATACACCTAGACTGTAACAAACTCTCATGTCCCTGTGTCTAGAGTAGATCCAAATACACATAGACTATAACAAACTCTCATGTCCCTGTGACTAGGGTAGATCCAAATACACATAGACTATAACAAACTCTCATGTCCCTGTGACTAGAGTAGATCCAAATACACATAGACTATAACAAACTCTCACGTCCCTGTGTCTAGGGTAGATCACATTACACATAGACTATAACAAACTCTCACGTCCCTGTGTCTAGGGTAGATCCATAATACACCTAGACTGTAATAAATCTTCAGGTTCCAGCTCATGCACCATGCTGTCCTGACCCGCACTACGCTCAGACCATAACACGAGTTATCCCTCGTGGATCTTGTCACAAACCTCGATACAACATCTAGATATCCGCGCCAAACAGCTGGAGGATCAGTGTAAGGTGTCGGTACCTGACCTTAACCACTCGGTCACCGCCGCCCAAAAGAATTCAGAGAGTGAAGCGGAGCGGACAGACGTCGTAGTGGTCAGAACACGGAGGGAGGGGAAGATGGCGTCAGGCGTAGACAGAAGGCGTCAGGGCGTCAGGGCGTCGGGGCGTCAGGGTGTCAGGGCGTCGGGGCGTCAGGGCGTCGGGGACAGAAGTGGTAAGATAAGCGGACAGACAAGGAGGGGCGGAATGTGGAGGAATTAGTTTTGGTTGTGTGGGTGGTGGAGGGGCAGTAGGTGTTGGGGTAGAATACAATTAATCACATGTATACCGAAACCATTGGCGTTACTACACCCCATCACCATACTTTTATCTAGAGCAGTAATATACTACACCCCATCATCACATGATGTATAGTTGTCGATTTCATATTTTATGTTTTAATTAAGATAATTTGTTAAA
Organism: Pecten maximus; assembly: GCF_902652985.1. Taxonomy (NCBI): domain Eukaryota; kingdom Metazoa; phylum Mollusca; class Bivalvia; order Pectinida; family Pectinidae; genus Pecten; species Pecten maximus. The sequence goes on from NW_022982963.1 coordinate 3,203, forward strand.
AATATGAAAAATGAGATTTGATTAGTATAATTTTTTATCGGTTTTAGTAAAGCTTAATGAAGCTAGTTTTGCTAGAGTGAGTATATACGGTTGTTCATTAAACATCGATCTCAAATTCTTTACGAACGCACCAGTAGAGTATGGACAGAGACTGTATCTATCAGGGGACAGAACGGTTTACAGTACATCATATTCAAATTCTCGAATCCATGTCAACTTAATTACTATTTTCTCGTCCACATTTCCTCCAGTCATGCATGTGAAGTTTAGGTACATGCTTTTATCTACAGCATTAAATATACCAAACCGCATCACAATGCTTTTATCTACAGCATTAAATATACCAAACCGCATCACAATGCTTTTATCTACAGCATTAAATATACCAAACCGCATCACAATACTTTTATCTACAGCATTAAATATACCAAACCGCATCACAATGCTTTTATCTACAGCATTAAATATACCAAACCGCATCACAATGCTTTTATCTACAGCATTAAATATACCAAACCGCATCACAATACTTTTATCTACAGCATTAAATATACCAAACCGCATCACAATACTTTTATCTACAGCATTAAATATACCACCGCATCACAATACTTTTATCTACAGCATTAAATATACCAAACCGCATCACCATGCTTTTATCTACAGCATTAAATATACCAAACCGCATCACAATACTTTTATCTACAGCATTAAATATACCAAACCGCATCACAATACTTTTATCTACAGCATTAAATATACCAAACCGCATCACAATGCTTTTATCTACAGCATTAAATCTACCAAACCGCATCACAATGCTTTTATCTACAGCATTAAATATACCAAACCGCATCACCATACTTTTATCTACAGCATTAAATATACCAAACCGCATCACAATACTTTTATCTACAGCATTAGATATACCAAACCGCCTCACAATACTTTTATCTACAGCATTAAATATACCAAACCGCATCACAATACTTTTATCTACAGCATTAAATATACCAAACCGCATCACAATACTTTTATCTACAGCATTAAATATACCAAACCACATCACAATACTTTTATCTACAGCATTAAATATACCAAACCACCTCACAATACTTTTATCTACAGCATTAAATATACCAAACCGCATCACCATACTTTTATCTACAGCATTAAATATACCAAACCGCATCACAATACTTTTATCTAGAACATTAAATATACCAAACCGCATCAAAATACTTTTATCTACAGCATTAAATATACCAAACCGCATCAAAATACTTTTATCTACAGCATTAAATATACCAAACCGCATCACCATACTTTTATCTACAGCATTAAATATACCAAACCGCATCACAATACTTTTATCTAGAACATTAAATATACTACACCACATCACAATACTTTTATCTAGAACATTAAATATACTACACCACAATACCATACTTTTATCTACAGCATTAAATATACCAAACCACATCACAATACTTTTATCTAGAACATTAAATATACTACACCACAATACCATACTTTTATCTACAGCATTAAATATACCAAACCACATCACAATACTTTTATCTAGAACATTAAATATACTACACCACAATACCATACTTTTAACTAGAGCATTTAAAATACCAAACCACATCACCATACTTTTATCTAGATCTCTGGATATACTTCACCACAATACCATACTTTTATCTAGATCTCTGGATATACTACACCACAATACCATACTTTTAACTAGAGCATTTAAAAAACCAAACCACATCACCATACTTTTATCTAGATCTTTGGATATACTACACCACAATACCATACTTTTATCTAGATCTCTGGATATACTACACCACAATACCATACTTTTAACTAGAGCATTTAAAAAACCAAACCACATCACCATACTTTTATCTAGATCTCTGGATATACTACACCACAATACCATACTTTTATCTAGATCTCTGGATATACTACACCACAATACCATACTTTTAACTAGAGCATTTAAAAAACCAAACCGCATCACAATACTTTTATCTAGATCTCTGGATATACTACTCCACATCACAATACTTTAATTGCGAATACAATCAAATAAAAGTAGTGCAGGAAACTAAATCCTCCGAGGTAAACTAATGAACTCTTCACAGAATGATATACGTCCGCCACACGATATCAAAACAAGGCAGAATATAGTCCCCTGTGATGTGTATTGGAGAGTATGCGAAAAATATTGAGTTTTTTTTCACACTTTGCGGGAAGATGATTAATGATGTAGTTTATTAGAGGTAATTACAAGACACTGTCGTTTCAAACTATTGACTTCCTCTCATTGAAGTAAGAAGCAGACGTTTTCAGCAGGGTAGAATTGGTCGACCCTCGCTATTTATTGATCAGAGTTTATTTGGGTGCTTTAATGGAGCATTTGTAGAACGTTATCCAATATATGTTGTTATAGAACAGGGGAGCGTTGTTAGGGCACCTGGTACAGGTATTATGTAAACTAAGGTTGAGCGGTACTATTTAACATCTTCGGGTCCGCAAAGATCTCTGTATTTCTAATCCGTACATGTCTCTGTATTTCTAATCCGTACAGGTCTCTGTATTTCTAATCCGTACAGGTCTCTGTATTTCTAATCTGTACATGTCTCTGTATTTCTATTCCGTACAGGGCTCTGTATTTCTAATCCGTACAGGTCTCTGTATTTCTAATCCGTACAGGTCTCTGTATTTCTAATCCGTACAGGGCTCTGTATTTCTAATCCGTACAGGTATCTGTATTTCTAATCCGTACAGGGCTCTGTATTTCTAATCCGTACAGGTATCTGTATTTCTATTCCGTACAGGGCTCTGGAAGCTTAATCCGGACAGGGCTCTGTATTTCTATTCCGTACAGGGCTCTGGAAGCTTAATCCGTACATGGCTCTGGAAGTTTAATAGAAAAAAAAGACTAAATTATTGCTAGATTCAGTCACTCTGGCAATGTTTGATGTCCTACCATTGATTTCTTGAATCTAGTGTTTGTGTTTACTTTATTTAAAAGAGATTTAACTATGAAGAGTAGTACATAAGATGATTGATCTTTTTCGGCGCACTGTGCGGTGATAACTTTAACCCCAATTTTGCACTAAACACCTGCCGTGTTTACTGTGAGGTTGATAGCATCATCGTGATCAGAAAGCCCCATAATCAGGGTAGATTAGTGTAGTGTGTAATGCCGGGCTGTACGAATCAAACATATGCTGAACAAACCACACAAAAAACATCGCTCTAATGATTTCTACACTTAGTTACTTCGGCTGTACTTAAAGGTTCATGAAAACGTCTCCATCTTAAGCTGTTAACCCATAGAGTTCCGGATTTGACGCCTTCCAGACCACAACTGGTACTCGCCCTTACCAATCACTGTGGTCGCCCTAGTGGTCGTCTGTGGTTCTTCATACCGCTGAACTGGTGACAGGAAATAAGAGGCTTAGCCATTGAAGGGGGCATAAAACCGGCCTGATCTGGTTAGCGAAATAAAAAGAAAACATTTTGGTAATTGCGTTTAAGAATGTGTGACATTGATAGATCAATGAACGAAAACAGACACTAAAGGTTGTAGCCACGCTCTGGCCATTTACGGTCCGGTAGTTAACGGTCGACCGTCACATGACTTTATGGCCATTTACGGTCAGGTAGTTAACGGTCGACCATCACATGACTTTATGGCCATTTATGAGATCGACTCAAGGGACAGATATCACAATTTCATTACAATCTGGGCGGCAAACAGTTTCAATCAAAAACAAGGGAGATAACCCCTTTTCTACACTACTTTAAACAAGGGAGGTAACTCTATGACGACAGGAGTCTAAACAAGAGACAGCATTGATCTAACCGAGGCGAGGACTAGATAAGCCCTAGGAAAGGAGTTCGAGGTACTAGGTATGGTGACTGATATGTGCCATTTCGTTAGTTAATCTCGTTAAACATCGTCTTTTTACTGGGGAAAAACGAAGTCACGAAATATCCAAAAGTGTATTCGCGATTCGATGTAATAAATCCTCGCTATTGATCTTTGTCAGTTTTATCATTATATTGGGGAAAACATGCTTAGTGGGTGGAATGACAATAGTTCTCGTTTTTTCGCAGTAGTTCAGAAAGAGTTCATAATTTACGCATATACTATCTAAAACGGAAATACCAAATTCTGAATTGCGCTTTCAACGGGAAATATCCCAACCAAATTAGAAATATATTTTATCTACTTTACTCGGATATTGCGTATTAAGTTGATAGTCGAATATAAATTCAGGCACAACTAGTGTTTATAGTAACCCATGTCCGAGGCATCAGTACAGAAAAGTCGGACTTGAATCGCGTAATTAACAAATATCAGATAACCAAGATCCATTAAGCCGAAATAGTATCACACATTGCGCCACCTATTGGCTGAATGCAGTAACTAATCATCGTCAGCGCGTTTGATCCAATCGATCTTCCCTTCTCAACTGAGAGTTCCAGAGAGGAAAAAACCATACCGTTCAAAGTTACACAGGAAAACGAGCAGACAAGGGACTTTGAAGGTGTTTGAAATTAATTTGGTGCTATAATTCTATTTTGGTTCAAGAAACTTTTTACACAGCTAATTTAAACGTTTGAATTCAAACACCATCAAACCCGAGCGTGACGTAATCGGTTACAATGGCCGCGTACCAATGTTCGACGGTGTCTGTCGAGATTCTGATGACTAGCCCAGACAACTTCCTACGGCATGCTTTTAAATGCTTTCCGACAGATCAATGGGATTTTAATAGGCTTTGCCTGTGGCATGTCATGTATTCTCTGCCAGCCTTTACAGGCATTACAAAACACACAAAATATATTCTTGAGGCAAAATCGATATAAAAATTATAGTTTAAAACAAACTTCTATTTTGGTTTCCAAACGATAACAAACTGGTCTGTTGGATTACCTGCTCTGTGAGATCGGAATATGCTGGTTCTGACTTCAGAAGTCTATACAATCAATAACTATAAACGAATTATCTCCAAATGTCTGTTTGGCTTATAATAAAGTCAGGCAGTATTCTGCTCCAGATACTCACTCCTATATAAATGTTACTGGTCACGAACTGAGCGCTGGGAATGTTACGGCCATCTTGTCATTGTAAAAGATGCTTTGAAATTAATTTGATCCTGTAATACTGTAGGTAGCTGTGACAAGGGTTTCTAACAAAGGCGTTATATAGTATCGGTATATCAATTAAAACATATGTAACGGGTGTTAATTTACCCGAATCTATATCAATTAAAACATGTCTAACGAGTGTTAATTTACCCGAATCTATATCAATTATAACATGTCTAACGGGTGTTAATTTACCCGAATCTATATCAATTAAAACATGTCTAACGAGTGTTAATTTACCCGAATCTATATCAATTAAAACATGTCTAACGGGTGTTAATTTACCCGAATCTATATCAATTATAACATGTCTAACGGGTGTTAATTTACCCGAATCTATATCAATTAAAACATGTCTCACGAGAGTTAATTTACCCGAATCTATATCAATTAAAACATGTCTAACGGGTGTTAATTTACCAGAATCTATATCAATTAAAACATGTCTAACGGGTGTTAATTTACCAGAATCTATATCAATTAAAACATGTCTAACGGGTGTTAATTTACCCGAATCTATATCAATTAAAACATGTCTAACGAGAGTTAATTTACCCGAATCTATATCAATTATAACATGTCTAACGAGTGTTAATTTACCCGAATCTATATCAATTAAAACATGTCTAACGGGTGATGTTAATTTACCCGAATGTATATCAATTAAAACATGTCTAACGGGTGTTAATTTACCAGAATCTATATCAATTAAAACATGTCTAACGGGTGTTAATTTACCCGAATGTATATCAATTAAAACATGTCTAACGGGTGTTAATTTACCCGAATGTATATCAATTAAAACATGTCTAACGGGTGTTAATTTACCCGAATCTATATCAATTAAAACATGTCTTACGGGTGTTAATTTACCCGAATCTATATCAATTAAAACATGTCTAACGGGTGATGTTAATTTACCGAATCGATATCAATTAAAACATAGAGATATGAAGACACTATGGGGGTTTTTTCTCTCCCAGAATGCCTCATTCAAGATGGCTGCCCAATTGGCAGCCATCTTGAATGAGGCATTCTGGGAGAGAAAAAACCCCCATAGATGTCATCAATTCTCTCCCCTGTATCTTGGTTTTCAAAAACAGAAGTGACATACCTTTCTTTGTATTTTCTTGAGATTTTATCTTTTTTAGGTTCTTTTAGACATCTTCTTCTTTCAATATCTGTTGTTGATGATTCATGGCTAGCCGGGTTGGTTTTCGTGACGTTATGGACTTTCGGCATGCTAGTATAGTATGTAAATGGCTAGTCGGGTTGGTTTTCATGGCGTTATTGGCTTTCGGCATGCTAGTATAGTATGTAAATGGCTAGTCGGGTTGGTTTTCACGACGTTATTGGCTTTCGGCATGCTAGTATAGATGGTTTTTGTCATTTTTGTCATTTTTTGTCATGATTTTGTAATTATTTTGACATTATTTTGTCATGTTTTGTCATTATTTTGTCATTTGTGTCATTATTTTGTCATTATTTGTCATGATTTTGTCATTATTTGTCATGTTTGTCATTATTTTGTCATTATTTGGTCATTATTTTGTCATTTTTGTCATTATTTTGTCATTATTTGTCATGTTTTGTCATTATTTGTCATGATTTTGTCCTGTTTGTCATGATTTTGTCATGTTTTGTCATGATTTTGTGATTTCTTGTCATTATTTTGTCATGATTTTGTCATTTTTGTCATTATTATTTTCTCATGATTTTGTCATTATTTGTCATGATTTTGTCATTATTTTGTCATTATTTGTCATGATTTTGTCATTTTTGTCATTTTTGTCATTATTTTGTCATTATTTGTCATGATTTTGTCATTATTTGTCATGATTTTGTCATATTTTGTCATGATTTTGTCATTTTTGTCATTATTTGTCATGATTTTGTCATTTTTTTACCTATTTTCAAACTTTTTACAAATTAAAAGCTAAAAAGTGTCAAACTAACATGCTAAAACACCAAATCAACACGTTAAAACAGCACGTTAGTATGCTAAAACACCAAATCAACACGTTAAAACAGCACGTTAGCATGCTAAAACACCAAATCAACACGTTAAAACAACACGTTAGCATGCTAAAACACCAAATCAACACGTTAGCATGCTAAAACACCAAATCAACACGTTAGCCTGCTAAAACACCAAATCAACACGTTAGCATGCTAAAACACCAAATCAACCAAATCAGCACGTTAAAACAACACGTTAGCATGCTAAAACACCAAATCAACACGTTAAAACAACACTTTAGCATGCTAAAACACCAAATCAACACGTTAAAACAACACGTTAGCATGCTAAAACACCAAATCAACACGTTAAAACAGCACGTTAGCATACTAAAACACCAAATCAACACGTTAAAACAACACGTTAGCATGCTAACGTGTTGTTTTAACGTGATGATTTGGTGTTTTAGCATGCTAAAATACCAAATCAACACGTTGAAACAGCACATGCTAAAATACCAAATCAACACGTTGAAACAGCACGTTAGCATGCTAAAACACCAAATCAACACGTTAAAACAACACATTAGCATGCTAAAACACCAAATCAACACGTTAGCATGCTAAAACACCAAATCAACACGTTAGCATGCTAAAACACCAAATCAACACGTTAGCATGCTAAAACACCAAATCAACTCGTTAAAACAGCACGTTAGCATGCTAAAACACCAAATCAACACGTTAAAACAACACGTTAGCATGCTAAAACACCAAATCAACACGTTAAAACAACACGTTAGCATGCTAAAACACCAAATCAACACGTTAGCATGCTAAAACACCAAATCAACACGTTAGCCTGCTAAAACACCAAATCAACACGTTAGCATGCTAAAACACCAAATCAACCAAATCAGCACGTTAAAACAACACGTTAGCATGCTAAAACACCAAATCAACACGTTAAAACAACACTTTAGCATGCTAAAACACCAAATCAACACGTTAAAACAACACGTTAGCATGCTAAAACACCAAATCAACACGTTAAAACAGCACGTTAGCATGCTAAAATACCAAATCAACACGTTGAAACAGCACATGCTAAAATACCAAATCAACACGTTGAAACAGCACGTTAGCATGCTAAAACACCAAATCAACACGTTAAAACAACACGTTAGCATGCTAAAACACCAAATCAACACGTTAGCATGCTAAAACACCAAATCAACACGTTAGCATGCTAAAACACCAAATCAACACGTTAGCATGCTAAAACACCAAATCAACACGTTAAAACAGCACGTTAGCATGCTAAAACACCAAATCAACACGTTAAAACAACACGTTAGCATGCTAAAATACCAAATCAACACGTTGATACAGCACGTTAGCATGCTAAAATACCAAATCAACACGTTGAAACAGCACGTTAGAATGCTAAAACACAAAATCAACACGTTAAAACAACACGTTAGCATGCTAAAACACCAAATCAACACGTTAAAACAACACGTTAGCATGCTAAAACACCAAATCAACACGTTAGCATGCTAAAACACCAAATCAACACGTTAGCATGCTAAAACACCAAATCAACACGTTAGCATGCTAAAACACCAAATCAACTCGTTAAAACAGCACGTTAGCATGCTAAAACACCAAATCAACACGTTAAAACAACACGTTAGCATGCTAAAACACCAAATCAACACGTTAAAACAACATGTTAGCATGCTAAAACACCAAATCAACACGTTAGCATGCTAAAACACCAAATCAACACGTTAGCCTGCTAAAACACCAAATCAACACGTTAGCATGCTAAAACACCAAATCAACCAAATCAGCACGTTAAAACAACACGTTAGCATGCTAAAACACCAAATCAACACGTTAAAACAACACTTTAGCATGCTAAAACACCAAATCAACACGTTAAAACAACACGTTAGCATGCTAAAACACCAAATCAACACGTTAAAACAGCACGTTAGCATGCTAAAATACCAAATCAACACGTTGAAACAGCACATGCTAAAATACCAAATCAACACGTTGAAACAGCACGTTAGCATGCTAAAACACCAAATCAACACGTTAAAACAACACGTTAGCATGCTAAAACACCAAATCAACACGTTAGCATGCTAAAACACCAAATCAACACGTTAGCATGCTAAAACACCAAATCAACACGTTAGCATGCTAAAACACCAAATCAACACGTTAAAACAGCACGTTAGCATGCTAAAACACCAAATCAACACGTTAAAACAACACGTTAGCATGCTAAAACACCAAATCAACACGTTAAAACAACACGTTAGCATGCTAAAACACCAAATCAACACGTTAGCATGCTAAAACACCAAATCAACACGTTAAAACAACACGTTAGCATGCTAAAACACCAAATCAACACGTTAAAACAGCACGTTAGCATGCTAAAATACCAAATCAACACGTTGAAACAGCACATGCTAAAATACCAAATCAACACGTTGAAACAGCACGTTAGCATGCTAAAACACCAAATCAACACGTTAAAACAACACGTTAGCATGCTAAAACACCAAATCAACACGTTAGCATGCTAAAACACCAAATCAACACGTTAGCATGCTAAAACACCAAATCAACACGTTAGCATGCTAAAACACCAAATCAACACGTTAAAACAGCACGTTAGCATGCTAAAATACCAAATCAACACGTTGATACAGCACGTTAGCATGCTAAAATACCAAATCAACACGTTGAAACAGCACGTTAGAATGCTAAAACACCAAATTAACACGTTAAAACAACACGTTAGCATGCTAAAACACCAAATCAACACGTTAAAACAACACGTTAGCATGCTAAAACACCAAATCAACACGTTAAAACAACACGTTAGCATGCTAAAACACCAAATCAACACGTTAAATCAACACGTTAGCATGCTAAACCACCAAATCAACACGTTAGCATGCTAAAACACCAAATCAACACGTTAGCATGCTAAACCACCAAATCAACACGTTAGCATGCTAAAACACCAAATCAACACGTTAAAACAACATGTTAGCATGCTAAAACACCAAATCAACACGTTAAAACAGCACGTTAGCGTGCTAAAACACCAAATCAACACGTTAAAACAGCACATTAGCATGCTAAAACACCAAATCAGCACGTTAAAACAGCACGTTAGCATGAAGGTCAATGACGTCGTGAAAACCAACCCGGCAAGCCATTTACATGCTATACTAGCATACCGAAAGTCAATAACGTCATGAAAACCAACCCGGCAAGCCATTTACATGCTATACTAGCATGCCGAAAGCCAATAACGTCGTGAAAACCAACCCGACTAGCCATTTACATACTATACTAGCATGCCGAAAGCCAATAACGCCATGAAAACCAACCCGACTAGCCATTTACATACTATACTAGCATGCCGAAAGTCCATAACGTCACGAAAACCAACCCGGCTAGCCATGAATCATCAACAACAGATATTGAAAGAAGAAGATGTCTAAAAGAACCTAAAAAGATAAAATCTCAAGAAAATACAAAGAAAGGTATGTCACTTCTGTTTTTGAAAACCAAGATACAGGGGAGAGAATTGATGACATCTATGGGTTTTTTTTTCTCTCCCAGAATGCCTCATTTCAAGATGGCTACCCAATTGGCAGCCATCTTGAATGAGGCATTCTGGGAGAGAAAAAACCCCCATAGTGTCTTCATATCTCTCAAAACATGTCTAACGAGTGTTAATTTACCCGAATCTATATCAATTAAAACATGTCTAACGGGTGTTAATTTACCCGAATGTATATCAATTAAAACATATGTAACGGGTGTTAATTTACCAGAATCTATATCAATTAAAACATGTCTAACGGGTGTTAATTTACCCGAATCTATATCAATTAAAACATGTCTAACGGGTGGTAATTTACCAGAATCTATATCAATTAAAACATGTCTAACGGGTGTTAATTTACCCGAATCTATATCAATTAAAACATGTCTAACGGGTGTTAATTTACCCGAATCTATATCAATTAAAACATGTCTAACGGGTGATGTTAATTTACCCGAATGTATATCAATTAAAACATGCCTAACGAGTGTTAATTTACCCGAATGTATATCAATTAAAACATGTCTAACGGGTGTTAATTTACCCGAATCTATATCAATTAAAACATGCCTAACGGGTGTTAATTTACCCGAATCTATATCAATTAAAACATGTCTAACGGGTGTTAATTTACCCGAATCTATATCAATTAAAACATGTCTAACGGGTGATAATTTACCCGAATCTATATCAATTAAAACATGTCTAACGGGTGTTAATTTACCCGAATCTATATCAATTGAAACATGCCTAACGAGTGTTAATTTACCCGAATGTATATCAATTAAAACATGTCTAACGGTTGTTAATTTACCCGAATCTATATCAATTAAAACATGTCTAACGAGTGTTAATTTACCCGAATCTATATCAATTAAAACTTGTCTAACGGGTGTTAATTTACCCGAATCTATACCAATTAAAACATTCCTAACGGGTGATGTTAATTTACCCGAATCTATATCAATTAAAACATGTCTAACGGGTGTTAATTTACCCGAATCTATATCAATTAAAACATGTCTAACGGGTGTTAACTTACCCGAATCTATATCAATTAAAACATGTCTAACGGTTGTTAATTTACCCGAATCTATATCAATTAAAACATGTCTAACTGGGGATGTTAATTTACCCGAATATATATCAATTAAAACATGTCTAACTGGGGATGTTAATTTACCCGAATCTATATCAATTAAAACGTGTCTAACGGGTGTTAATTTACCCGAATCTATACCAATTAAAACATGTCTAACTGGGGATGTTAATTTACCCGAATATATATCAATTAAAACATGTCTAACTGGGGATGTTAATTTACCCGAATCTATATCAATTAAAACATGTCTAACTGGGATGTTAATTTACTTGAATATATATCAATTAAAACATGTCTATCGGGTGTTAATTTACTCGAATCTATATAAAAACAAACATGCCTTACACATTGTAATTTAAAACATGTCTAACGGGCGATGTTAATTTACCCGAATCCATATCAATTAAAACATGTGTAACCCTGGTAAATACTAGCCGCAATATACCGCTCGGCTAGAGAGATCTTCTCTTTAGCTCGATCGGTTGAGCGTAAGACTAGTAAGCCAGAGGTCCCGGGTTCGATCCCTAGCGGAGGCAGTGGTTTACATTTAATTAATCCTGCGCTCTGTTACACATGTCTAACGGGTGATGTTAATTTACCCGAATGTATATCAATTAAAACATTCCTAACGGGTGATGTTAATTTACCGAAATCTATATCAATTAAAACATGTCTAACGGGTGATGTTAATTTACCGAAATCTATATCAATTAAAACATGTCTAACGGGTGATGTTAATTTACCGAAATCTATATCAATTAAAACATGTCAAACGGGTGATGTTAATTTACCCGAATGTATATCAATTAAAACATATCTAACGAGTGTTAATTTACCCGAATGTATATCTCTCAAAACATGTCTAACGAGTGTTAATTTACCCGAATGTATATCAATTAAAACATGTCTAACGGGTGTTAATTTACCCGAATCTATATCAATTAAAACATGTCTAACGGGTGATGTTAATTTACCCGAATGTATATCAATTAAAACATGTCTAACGGGTGTTAATTTACCCGAATCTATATCAATTAAAACATGTCTAACGGGTGATGTTAATTTACCCGAATCTATATCAATTAAAACATGTCTAACGAGTGTTAATTTACCCGAATCTATATCAATTAAAACATGTCTAACGGGTGATGTTAATTTACCCGAATCTATATCAATTAAAACATGTCTAACGGTTGTTAATTTACCCGAATCTATATCAATTAAAACATGTCTAACGGGTGATGTTAATTTACCCGAATCTATATCAATTAAAACATGTCTAACGAGTGTTAATTTACCCGAATGTATATCAATTAAAACATGTCTAACGGGTGTTAATTTACCAGAATCTATATCAATTAAAACATGTCTAACGGGTGTTAATTTACCCGAATCTATATCAATTAAAACATGTCTTACGGGTGGCAATTTACCCGAATCTATACCAATTAAAACATGTCTAACGAGTGTTAATTTACCCGAATCTATATCTATTAAAACATGTCTAACGGGTGTTAATTTACCCGAATCTATATCAATTAAAACATGTCTAACGAGTGTTAATTTACCCGAATCTATATCAATTAAAACATGCCTAACGGGTGATGTTAATTTACCCGAATCTATATCAATTAAAACATTCCTAACGGGTGATGTTAATTTACCCGAATCTATATCAATTAAAACATGTCTAACGGGTGTTAATTTACCCGAATCTATATCAATTAAAACATGCCTAACGGGTGATGTTAATTTACCCGAATGTATATCAATTAAAACATTCCTAACGGGTGATGTTAATTTACCCGAATGTATATCAATTAAAACATGTCTAACGGGTGTTAATTTACCCGAATCTATATCAATTAAAACATGTCTAACGGGTGTTAATTTACCCGAATCTATATCAATTAAAACATGTCTAACGGGTGTTAATTTACCCGAATGTATATCAATTAAAACATGTCTATCGGGTGATGTCAATTTACCCGAATGTATATCAATTAAAACATTCCTAACGAGTGTTAATTTACCCGAATCTATATCAATTATAACATGTCTAACGGGTGTTAATTTACCCGAATCTATATCAATTAAAACATGTCTAACGGGTGTTAATTTACCCGAATCTATATCAATTAAAACATGTCTAACGGGTGTTAATTTACCCGAATCTATATCAATTAAAACATGTCTAACGAGTGTTAATTTACCTGCATGTATATCAATCAAAACTTGCCTAAGGGGTGTTAATTTTACCCGGAAGTAGACCAATTACATGATTAACGGGTGTTAATTTTACCCGGAAGTAGACCAATTACATGATTAAAGGGTGTTAGTTTTACCCGGAAGTAAACCAATTACATGATTAACGGGTGTTAGTTTTACTCGAATGTATATCAATTAAAATATGCTGAACGGATGTTAGTTTTACCTGGAAGTAGACTAATTGAACATGTTCAACAGAAGATGTGTTTACGTCTCTCGACCTCATCACAGAAACAAAAAAGGTAGGATATCGCCATGAGAGTCACGACAAAGGCACATCATTAACGCTCCACATCGCCTTACGTTATCAACCTGAAATTATTCTCTCCTTCCACAAGATATCGGAAAGCAATAGAATATCAAAGGGCAAGCCTAGCGTGTGTTTATACACACCAGCCTTACTGTTGGAGATCACAGACGATCCTCAGGCTGTAACTAAATAGTCGTCGTCATTAACTTTGAACTTGAAAATTACAACGAATGGAATATTGAAGGTATGTTGTTGACTAGCATAATAGCTATTTACTATTGAAAAGCTTGATGTCATGTCTAAAAGCTCGAAAAACAAATAACCCCATATTTTTGTTAAAACTCTGGCCTCTTCAGGCAATCAGCTTCCATAACGATTAGGGACTGATCGGATGTTATTTGATATTATCGTCGTCCATTGTACACGTCTAGTCAAAATTATCTGTAAGGCATAGGGTAATCATAGACAGCCAAGGTTATCAGTTAGGGGTAGTCACGGTAATTTAGGATTACCAAGGTCATCAGTTAGGGGTAGTCACGGTAATTTAGGATTACCAAGGTCATCAGTTAGGGGTAGTCACGGTAATTTAGGATTACCAAAGTTATCAGTTAGGGGTAGTCACGGTGATTTAGGATTACCAAGTCTATCAGTTAGGGGTAGTCACGGTAATTTAGGATTACCAAGGTTATCAGTTAGGGGTAGTCACGGTAATTTAGGATTACCAAGTCTATCAGTTAGGAGTAGTCACGGTAATTTAGGATTACCAAGGTCATCAGTTAGGGGTAGTCACGGTAATTTAGGATTACTAAGGTTATCAGTTAGGGGTAGTCACGGTAATTTAGGATTACCAAGGTCATCAGTTAGGGTAGTCACGGTAATTTAGGATTACCAAGGTCATCAGTTAGGGGTAGTCACGGTAATTTAGGATTACCAAGGTTATCAGTTAGGGGTAGTCACGGTAATTCAGGATTACCAAGGATATCAGTTAGGGGTAGTCACGGTAATTCAGGATTACCAAGGTTATCAGTTAGGGATAGTCACGGTAATTTAGGATTACCAAGGTTATCAGTTAGGGGTAGTCACGGTAATTCAGGATTACCAAGGTTATCAGTTAGGGGTAGTCACGGTAATTTAGGATTACGAAGGTCATCAGTTAGGGGTAGTCACGGTAATTTAGGATTACCAAGGTTATCAGTTAGGGGTAGTCACGGTAATTCAGGATTACCAAGGTTATCAGTTAGGGGTAGTCACGGTAATTTAGGATTACCAAGGTTATCAGTTAGGGGTAGTCACGGTAATTTAGGATTACCTAGGTCATCAGTTAGGGGTAGTCACGGTAATTTAGGATTACCTAGGTCATCAGTTAGGGGTAGTCACGGTAATTTAGGATTACCAAGGTCATCAGTTAGGGGTAGTCAAGGTAATTTAGTATTACCAAGGTCATCAGTTTTGGGTAGTCACGGTAATTTAGGATTACCAAGGTCATCAGTTAGGGGTAGTCACGGTAATTTAGGATTACCAAGGTCATCAGTTAGGGGTAGTCACGGTAATTTAGGATTACCAAGGTCATCAGTTAGGGGTAGTCACGGTAATTTAGGATTACCAAGGTTATCAGTTAGGGGTAGTCACGGTAATTTAGGATTACCAAGGTCATCAGTTAGGGGTAGTCACGGTAATTTAGTATTACCAAGGTTATCAGTTAGGGGTAGTCACTGTAATTTAGGATTACCAAGGTCATCAGTTAGGGGTAGTCACGGTAATTTAGGATTACCAATGTTATCAGTTAGGGGTAGTCACGGTAATTCAGGATTACCAAGGTTACATTTATCAGTTAGGGGTAGTCACGGTAATTTAGGATTACTAAGGTTATCAGTTAGGGGTAGTCACGGTAATTTAGGATAACCAAGGTCATCAGTTAGGGGTAGTCACGGTAATTTAGGATTACCAAGATTATCAGTTAGGGGTAGTCACGGTAATTTAGGATTACCAAGGTTATCAGTTAGGGGTAGTCACGGTAATTCAGGATTACCAAGGTTATCAGTTAGGGGTAGTCACGGTAATTTAGGATTACCAAGGTTATCAGTTAGGGGTAGTCACGGTAATTTAGGATTACCAAGGTCATCAGTTAAGGGTAGTCACGGTAATTTAGGATTACCAAGGTTATCAGTTAGGGGTAGTCACGGTAATTTAGGATTACCAAGGTTATCAGTTAGGGGTAGTCACGGTAATTTAGGATTACCAAGGTCATCAGTTAGGGGTAGTCACGGTAATTTAGGATTACCAAGGTGATCAGTTAGGGGTAGTCACGGTAATTTAGGATTACCAAGGTTATCAGTTAGGGGTAGTCACGGTAATTTAGGATTACCAAGTTTATCAGCTAGGGGTAGTCACGATAATTTAGGATTACCTCGGTTATCAGTTAGTGGTAGTCACGGTAATTTAGGATGACCAAGGTCATCAGTTAGGGGTAGTCACGGTAATTTAGGATTACCAAGTTTATCAGTTAGGGGTAGTCACGGTAATTTAGGATTACCAAGGTTATCAGTTAAGGGTAGTCACGGTAATTTAGGATTACCAAGGTTATCAGTTAGGGGTAGTCACGGTGATTTAGGATTACCAAGGTCATCAGTTAGGGGTAGTCACGGTAATTCAGGATTACCAAGGTCATCAGTTAGGGTAGTCACGGTAATTTAGGATTACCAAGGTCATCAGTTAGGGGTAGTCACGGTAATTTAGGATTACCCAGGTCATCAGTTAGGGGTAGTCACGGTAATTTAGGATTACCAAGGTCATCAGTTAGGGGTAGTCACGGTTATTTAGGATTACCAAGTTGATCAGTTAGGGGTAGTCACGGTAATTTAGGATTACCAAGGTCATCAGTTAGGGGTAGTCTAGTAATTCAGGATTACCAAGGTCATCAGTTAGGGTAGTCAAGGTAATTTAGGATTACCATGGTCATCAGTTAGGGGTAGTCACGGTAATTTAGGATTACCAAGGTTATCAGTTAGGGGTTGTCACGGTAATTTAGGATTACCAAGGTCATCAGTTAAGGGTAGTCACGGTAATTTAGGATTACCAAGGTCATCAGTTAGGGGTAGTCACGGTAATTTAGGATTACCAAGGTTATCAGTTAGGGGTTGTCACGGTAATTTAGGATTACCAAGGTCATCAGTTAGGGGTAGTCACGGTAATATAGGATTACCAAGTTTATCAGTTAGGGGTAGTCACGGTAATTTAGGATTACCAAGGTCATCAGTTAGGGTAGTCACGGTAATTTAGGATTACCAAGGTCATCAGTTAGGGGTAGTCACGGTAATTTAGGATTACCAAGGTCATCAGTTAGGGGTAGTCACGGTAATTTAGGATTACCAAGGTTATCAGTTAGGGTTAGTCACGGTAATTTAGGATTACCAAGGTCATCAATTAGGGGTCGTCACGGTAATTTAGGATTACCAAGTTAATCAGTTAGGGGTAGTCACGGTAATTTAGGATTACCAAGTTTATCAGTTAGGGTAGTCAAGGTAATTTAGGATTACCAAGGTTATCAGTTAGGGGTAGTCACGGTAATTTAGGATTACCAAGGTCATCAGTTAGGGAAGTCACGGTAATTTAGGATTACCAAGGTTATCAGTTAGGGGTAGTCACGGTAATTTAGGATTACCAAGATCATCAGTTAGGGGTAGTCACGGTAATTTAGGATTACCAAGGTCATCAGTTAGGGGTAGTCACGGTAATTTAGGATTACCAAGGTCATCAGTTAGGGGTAGTCACGGTAATTTAGGATTACCAAGTTTATCAGTTAGGGGTAGTCACGGTAATTTAGGATTACCAAGGTCATCAGTTAGGGTAGTCAAGGTAATTTAGGATTACCAAGTTTATCAGTTAGGGGTAGTCACGGTAATTTAGGATTACCAAGGTCATCAGTTAAGGGAAGTCACGGTAATTTAGGATTACCAAGTTTATCAGTTAGGGGTAGTCACGGTAATTTAGGATTACCAAGGTCATCAGTTAAGGGAAGTCACGGTAATTTAGGATTACCAAGTTTATCAGTTAGGGGTAGTCACGGTAATTTAGGATTATCAATGCTATCAGTTGGGGATGATATGCATATAGCAAAACGAGCTGTCACTTGGGTAACTTAGTAATACATGTAGCGTTCTAGGTTTACGATTCCATTTACAGTTTACATATACAACAGGAAGTATATATACATTGTAGGTCCTGTATAAGTTATAAAATCTCCATGTTTAAATATAACGACCAACATGACTTCATTTGTTGATATCTTGCTTATAATTACGTGAACATAAAATTCGGACTTTTATAGGACAGATACATCTGTATTGACATTTAACTTGATATTGTCTAGCTTTACATGTTGGTCTGTAATGACATTACTTTAATTAATTATTTAAATATGACAATATAATAGCATGGTTTAATATCAGGATTAGTAGATTTAGTCATAACGAAGTCCTGATGATCCAAAGGATGGAACAGGATTTCCACCAGATCATATCCGGTCAGAGATGTTGACGACTAACCACGAACTGTGGAAGGCCAACTATGTCCAGGAATATTTGAGACAGGAATCGGTTGACCTAACGTACACCCAGGCGCTACCTCCGATCATTGTGTAATCCTCTTAGGCAATAAACGATAATAAAAGGTATAAGAAGTAATTTGGTTGGAGGCAAAAACCAGACGTGTAAGAAATGACGGCGTACCAGACATCGCTTAAATGGGTACCGCCCGGGTGAGAAAACAAGCACTGTTGCTTGAAAACAATTGGCGCTTTCGCCAAACCTTACTCAAACAGACAGATGAATTTCCTCCTAGTAAACAGAAATAATCATCAAACATCAGCGAACACCCACTACTACCTATATGTTTCCGAAAGTAGATTGTAGACTTTGATATTCACACTGGACACACTAAAACAACACTTATGATTCCCAGGAATTGATGTGTTAACACTTCACCAACTGGAAGTAAAACGTATGTTATGGGGCCACCTTGGACGGAGCCATTCAATACACTGGACCGGAAGTAGGGTATATGTTATGTCTGACGGAACCATTCAATAGTTGACCAGAAGTAAGGTCTATGTTATGTCTGACGGAACCATTAGATACAGTGGACCGGAAGTAGGGTATATGTTATATCTGACGGAATCATTCAATATAGCGGACCGGAAGTAAGGTCTATGTTATGGCTGACGGAACATTTTAATACTACGAACTGGAAATGGGGTATATATTTTATTTCTTAAGGAAACATTCAATACAGTGGATCAGAAGTAGGATATATGTTATGTCTGACGGAACCATTCAATACAGTGAACCGGAAGTAGGGTATATGTTATGTCTGACGGAACCATTTAATACAGTGAACCGGAAGTAGGGTATATGTTATGTCTGACGGAATCATTCAATACAGTTGACCGGAAGTAGTGTATTTGTTATGTCTGACGGAACCATTCAATACTACGGACCTAGAAAAACTTCAGCTAGAGTGTTTTCGTATAATTACTGGATTACCTTCTTATACAAGTCATTATATTCTGAGAGTGCACTAGAACCATTAACAAATAGAAGGAAAAGGAGAAAATTACAAATTTTCTACAAAATTCACGCTAATCTAACGCCGAACTATCTTACAGATTTACTTCCTCCTTTAGTTTCGAAAAATATACAATATAACCTCCGTAATGCTAATAACTACTGTTTACATAATTCTAGACTTCATCTTACAAACACTTCTCTCCCTCCCCCCCCCCCCCCCCCCCCCCCTCCCCTCTACTATTCGACTTTGGAACAACTTAGAACCTAACATAAGACATAGCATGTCAGTCTCAGTATTTAAAGACACTCTTCGTAAGTTTAATGACATAAATATTCCTATTTACTGTATTATTTGATTGGTGACAGGAAAACTAATATTTTGCATGCCAGATTAAGATGTAGATCGAGTACTCAAAATGACGACTTATTTCATGCTAATTTGATTGATTTCCAACTTTGTCAATGTGGACACCATATAGAAAATGCTTCCCATTCTTCTTTAATTGTAGCAAGTATATAGATCAGAGAGTAAAATGGTATCGCGAGTTGAACGAGTTCATCCCACTAGACCTGCAACTAATATTACATGGAAGTCCTGATTTAACAAAGGAAGAAAACGAAAAAATATGTCTGCACACTCAGCAATATATTCGTGATACAAACAGATTTTGATTTCTGTACCTCCCTCCGCACCATTCCTCTCCCTCTATCACTCACTCCCTATCAGCTCTCTTTCTCTTTCTTTAGTCAAGTATGTCCCTTCAGTGATATATATTTAATATATAATATTTATCGATTCATATGGCATATACGAAACGGATATATGAGAAGGAAAGGAAAGACAACGGTGAAAGCATAACATGGCATGAGATATGATGAACATTGAACAGCTGAAAGTATGCTATAGTGTAATGTCAACAACTGTAAGCTGAGTCGAGGAATATCACTCAATCTGTCTAAAAAAATATTTTAAACTTTCTTGTTAAAAATGTTCGAATTATTCTTCAAAAATTGTAAATTAAATTGTAACTGAAGGAGACTTCTAAATTTTCTTCCTCCATTTCCCTCTAATTATCATCCTATCTCTACTCTTCTTAAACTCACATTTTCAAAAATAAAATAAATTCTAATGTCATCTTGTGTAAATATTTGTGTTGTTTACTGTTTTGGGGAAAGGGCTTTATATAAGTTGGAAAACTTGTGCCCGATCCCTTTGTATTTTTATGATACAATAAAATATGTTTAAACAAAATTTATGTCTGACGGAACAATTCAATATGGTGGACCGGAAATAAGGTTATATGTAATAGCACAGTCACGTGTCTAACGGAACCATTCCCAATTAGCAGACCTGAAGTAATGTCTACTTAATAACACTAGTCACGTGTCTGACAGAATCATTCTCAGTTAACCTGAAGTAAGGTCTATCTTGGGGAGGCATTCGCACTTATATAGCTGTTAATTACCTCTACAACTTACACATATATTTGTATACAGTATTCACTGATGTTGTCAGTGGACCCACTACATCTTAAACACAAAGTCAACAATGTATTTTAACACAGTGGTATTGTTGGTGGAATTCACCGGAAGCTAGGATGATACCGCGGGCGGCGATAATGTTATCCACTAAAAATAATTATAGATGTGATATGTTTCCTTCAATATAAAAAACCAAATTGACAAACGGTGGCTAAATAACAAACACAGAAAGTGAATATCCAAAATATCCATGTATTGACGTATCCGTTTATTGCTTTATTCCGTGATCCGCATCCGTACCCTCAAATGGACACAAAACATTATGGCCGAATTCCGTGATAACAGTTCGATGTTGATCCGTCTAATTATTTCCTGTAAGTAGCAGCCAGCATTGATTGATCTCTGCTGTTTTTGTTTCTTTGTGAATAAATAGTCAGGATTTTGTATGTTTTGCTAAAGTGACCTTTTCCCAAGTAAAATCTATAACAGAAATAATACATATATATATAACATAGTAACACAACTGGCGAAGGAAGACAACGTTATGACTCGTACCCTGACCGGGCCTCGAACTCACGATCTATGGCACCCAATCGCCTAGCCAGAAATACCACAGCTTTTATCGCTGCGCCACATCGGCGTTCTTGCGCAGTGATGGTCGGCCCGATACCCTGACATGATCGGAGAGGAAGTCGTGCATTAGATGTAAGCGAATTGTATACATATTATAAATATTCATCACAGTACAACTACATGTACGAGAGGAAATTCAAATCTTTATCTTCGGATCACCAACACATAGTGCGGCGACTAATTACCCAAATCTACCCAAATCCACCCAAATCTACCCAAATCCACCCAAATCTACCCAAATCCACCCAAATCTACCCAAATCTACCAATATATTCTACACAAATCAATATATATTACATCAATAACGTATCAAAAAGATGTTTTTGACATTTTTTAATGATTATTACGTACGGTCTTTGTCGATTGGTTTAAGATTCAAAATTAAGTAGGGGTTACCTCCCTTTTAAGAACTTTACTAAATACTATTGAACCTATAGATGTATGATATATTGTGTTACAGTTATGTGATCGCACAACGTTCCACGATGTGCGATGTGCGCACGATGTGTGAACGATGTGCGCACGAAGTCTGCATGATGTGCGATATGTGCGATACGGATCGTGCAGGAAAATGTGCGCACGATGGGCGATTGGAACGGTACATGTGCGATAGGTATCGTGGTAGATATAAAATGAGGAATGCATCATCTAATTATTTAAACGTGTGGAACGATCATCGTAAAAGATATACAACGATTAACATTTTACGAGGCAGCTACATTTGTAATTACCATATTTTTTGTTGAAATATATGCAATAATAATTAGAAATGAAACTAAATACCGATGTATAATTAAAAATGTTATGAACTTTATATAATTTGCTCGGACGTTGTCGAGGACACCTCTAGGAAAGTCGAAGAAATGTGTATTCGGCGAGTATATATACAGACTATAAAACGAAAACAAAACAAAAATCATATTATCAATTGAATTTGACGTTTCGAACCAACTAGGTTTTTCTCATACATTTCGAGCAAAACATTAACTAAGTTTGTATATTTAATACATGTAGAACTAAACAACAGATAAAACGACTTATTTTGAATAGAAACATGTACATGTAAAGTAAGATAAATAATCGTAGTGGAGTCCGTCTACCATTCTGGTACATGTACATTTAGATGTATCATGATCACCAGGCCGTCGAAAACATCACGAATACTTGCGAGACAAAATGACGGTTCTTAAATGGCAAAAATTAACAGGTCATACATGTTCCATGAATGAAAACAATTGTTATGCAGCACGTATATATACTAGTGGGGTGACACCTAAAGGAGTGTCACAGAAAGAATGAAGTGTAGTTAGGGAAGATAACTCTGGATGAGCATGAAAGACAGAAAAAAATAAATGCTGAGAGTGATACAGAAATGTCCGTCTTGAGTTCAGAGGTTCCATGCACGAGTCCTGGTTTACATCAAAATCGTTCAATGTCAATATTTCGACAAATAAGAAGCATCAGCGTGGTTATATGGCAAGAAAAACCGTGAGGTTGAATTTGCATCTAAAAGTTGACCGATTGAATTCCTCAATGTGGTTGCTATGGCAATGAATCCCATGTGGTTGAATTCGAATTCCCCTATTTACAAAAATGTACCATTTTGCATCCAAATCCATTGTCTAAACTTCGACAAATCAGAAACCTTGATATGGCAATGATACCCATGCAATGGAATTCGCAGTCCCCTAATACCAATATATACCATATACCAATGATAATCGAAATCAAACAATATCTAAATTTTTACCAGTCAGAGGCAAATAAGTCTGTGGCGGCCATCTTGGCTGACCGATCGGAAAATAAAAGATCAGTTGCAAACCCCATGACATTGAAGAACATTTGTGTCAATTTTTTTTTAAGTTGGCTACTAAATAGATTATTGGTTATCTTATAACACTGGTAACCCCAAAAACCTTTATTTCCTTTCCTTTAGCATAAATACCTTCACTTGCTCTTAATTTCCTCACTTTCACTTAATTTTCTGACTTGCACTTAATCTATTCCCGCGACATTTAAAACTCAAAAATACGTTTACAAATTAATACTGGCGCGAGGAAATTGAAGGTTTGAGGGTTACCACTGTAATAATTTTCACAATTCTTCAGTTTTCTGGAATATGACACATTAATTGATTATGAGACATCAATTGGCATCTATGCAAGCATACGTTATGGTCTCTCGTGTGTTGTTGTTCAGTGAGGTAGTCACCCACTACTATAAGGAGACCCAGACTCAAAACGATCCTGATTGCAATATATACACGTGTTGATAAAACAACCAAACAATCAACCCTAAGTTCATCTTAGTAACAGATGTACTCGCGGTATTCTAATCGATAAATAATTACATATACGATAAAAGATCAAAACAAATGTCATCTATATCATTATGATGTCAAAATCAGGGCTTCTAGGGACCACCCAACCAAATCGAAAATAGATTGTGGGTTTTTCCCGTTTGGGCAGAAGATTTAATAGGAAGGTGAATGCATCCGGGCCTACTGATTGGATATTTAGGTGACTGTTGACGTAACATCCGCCACCTCTCAATAAAATACGACCCTTTTTCAAAACCCTATTGTGTCCGTTCTATGAAAGATATAGAAAAACTAAAGATAAGCTTTTCTTCAGAACTATCTCTTCTTGTTTTGTTTGGAGTTTCAGATTTTTGGATTAAAACGCTGATTTTTAAGGACCTGTTAAACAGAAGCTACCGGTCAAAGTGACGATTTTGGCATGTTTGACCCAAAATATCTCATAAATACGAATTTCCACAGGGATACCAAATACATCCAGACCTAGATCGAGCCGAGTTTTACAACGGTTCAAAAGACCATCAAAATTGTATGTGCCATTTTTTCCGCTCCCAAATCGCTACAATAGCCGGCAAAAATGGCGAATTAGCTCATACTATCATTACGTTCCGTAAGGAACGATAACGAGTTATCGTCCCTTACTACACTTCATTCTTTAATAGCGACCATCTTATATCATAATTTTTAATTTTTTTCGTATATGTTTTCGTAAAACTAGTTATTTCGTAATATTAATAAACCTATCGTTAGCTGTGCGGTTTACATCGCACAGTTGTGCGGTTTGTTATCGCACATCGCACATTTGTGCGCACGATGTCTGCATGATGTGCGTACGATGTTTTTGGAACGTTGTGCGATCACACAACTGTAATTATTTGATGATAACATAGAACAGAATCTCACGCTGGGTACTGGTTATATTACGACCGATATACAAAATTGTAACGATCTCTTGTTTTATTTGTGTAAAGCTTTAATCCTCCCTTACGTACG
The DNA here is from genome assembly GCF_902652985.1 of Pecten maximus. Lineage (NCBI taxonomy): Eukaryota > Metazoa > Mollusca > Bivalvia > Pectinida > Pectinidae > Pecten > Pecten maximus. The sequence continues at coordinate 28,595 of NW_022982963.1, forward strand.
GCATTTATTTTCTGTAGAAAAGGGCGTAGCTATACTGGGGTTGTCATAGAAAACAACAGAGAAGCATTAACTCCTAGACGCTTAAAATCAAGAATGATATTAATAACAAGAGCTTGAGTAATGATAGTCCGACAGTCGACGGTGATGACCTTTGATTTCTACCACGATACGTACATGTAGGTGATATTCATCGCCCAAGGCATGAAAATATCATAACAACTGTTGAATAACAAACAGTTCATACCACACGTGGAATAAACTCTAAACACATTTTGATTGGTTGACACAGTGACCTTTGACCGGGACTATTTTCTAATCAGGTGGTTCCATATGCTTCGATTGGTTAACACCTGAAGGCCGTTTCACTAAGTGGTGGTGGAAATGATGACGCACACAAAGTAGTTCGCAACTGTTTTTGTGATAATTCATCTTTTATATAGGTTTCTATCAAATGATTGCTTTGAAAAATGATAAACTTGCTAGTTAATTGTTATGATTAACAATAAATTGTAATATTA
>NW_022982964.1:0-17129 GCF_902652985.1 Pecten maximus
ACTGATATGAATTTACTGAGTCTATCATTTGATTTAAACATCTATTTATTCTTGATTACCAAATATACTTGATTAATGTAATAATGAACTCTGGGCAGTCTATTAACAATTTATCTTCTGTTAATCTATTTTATCTATAACCTTATTTGTTTGTGCTTATATGTAAGTGAGGTAATTCCTATCAAGGTCTTTTTGAAACAATCATTTTATTTTCAAGAGTTGGTGTAACTCTACTAACTTAATATGTTTCTATGGGATGAAATTGAATTTTGATCCTCTTCAGTGGATGGCTTGTGTGGTAAACATATGGACTTTATGGCCTGTATCTGTTGGGGGAATAAACTCAATATCATCATATAGATACACCTACTTTACAAAATACACTACGTTTGAATATTCATTTAATAAATAATAAATCAATTAGCTAAACTAAATATCCTAAGGGTTACTATTTAATGTTAAAATTAATAAATCCTTGTAATTATTAAGGAATTACCTCCCCTGATTCCCTCACCAACCTTCCATATATGTATATAGGTCTATGTTTGTTTACCATCTGTTAATTATAAGGAAAGGACTAAGATAGGCTATGCCTGATGTCCAATCCTATTGACTTAACATCATATCAATAAAATATGTTGAAATTGAAATTGAATCAGTCACCACATGTAGATAAATAGATCATAAACTGTTTGTTTTCCTCTTGAAATTATTTTTAATAGGTCATTGTCAACAGGTATTTTTCCAACCACTTGGAAAGTAGCTAAAGCCATGCCTTTGTTCGAAAAAGGAGACGAGCATCCAACTTCAAATTATAGACCGATTTCTCTTTTATCTACTGTTGGTAAAGTGTTTGAACGTGTAATTTACAAACATTTGTATAAATAGTTTGTAAAAAACCCTCATTGTTTTACAAATACCAATCTGGTTTTATGCATGTCCATTCAACTGTGTATCAGCTGATAGAAATTTATCACAACGTTTGTACTTCACTTAAGAAACATATATGTATGGTTTTCTGTGATATTTCAAAAGCCTTTGATCATGTGTGGCTTAAAGGTTCAATAGTAAAGCTAAAATCTTATGGAATTTGTGGTGAATTATATACGTGGTTAGAAAACTATTTATTTGACAGGCGCCAAAAAGTATTCTTAACTAATTTTTATTCACATTTAATTTACATTAGTGATATTGCTGATGTCCTTGACTCAGCTGCTCGTCTTTTTGCGGATGATACGTCTCTATCAATGTCTTCATCACCATGTCTTGAAATTCGATCTGTTTTAGATAGGGAGCTGGAATCTCTAAACGTGTGGTCTAAAACGTGGTTGGTTCTGTAATGAAGAAAATAAATGTATTAACAAATTTTTGCTAAAACGAAATAGTCTTTTAAAAAATTATAAATCATTTAATTTTGCCAGTTTTAGAATATGCGTGTGAAGTATGGGATGGTTGCACTAAATTTGAAACTGAATTGATAGAAAAAGCTCAAAGGGAAGCTGCCCGTATCATATAAGGCCTTCCTTCGTATGCACTTACAGAAGATCTACTTTTTGAAACTGGTTAAGATGCGCTTTAAAATCGTCGAAAACCTAAAAAAACTCCAACTTTTATATAAAATGCATAATAAGTTATCTCCGGACTATTTAGATGATCTTCTTCCAGATAATGTTGCAGAAAATAACCGATACGCTCTTAGAAATAACAGTGATTATCGAGCTCCTCCTTTTGGGCTTTCTCTAACGAATCTCTCGTTCATACTTTCCACTATTCGTAGTTGGAACTTGTTAGATCTACCTGTACGATCGCTGCCTTCCCTGAATTTGTTCAAAACCTCTATAATCTCAATGTACAACAATCTCCACCTACCTACTACAGTTATGGTTTTCACAAAGATTTTATTGAATTAGATTCAATGGGTATTGGGCAACAGGCAAAAGCCTATGTAGCCCATATTTTGCACAATGCATCCATTTTATAATGGATTTTAAAGATAGAACCTATAACCCATATTTGTATAGTTTTATTTAATAGGTTGTGGATGTATTGTATTTTGAACTAGTTATTTATCGTTTTCCCAGCAATAGATTTTACACAGATTTATCAGCGGTGTGTAACTTTGAGGAGATTGTTACCGAGGACATGTATCTAACGGCCATCAATGGCGTTCGATATGATTTATAGCGTAAACAAGTATTCGTGTCACGTGGGTTCGTATGTACCTTAGTATGATTGATCTGTTGTATAGTTAAAGTCAGTGTATTAAAGGATCAACCATCAACACTCATTACAATGTATCCAAGGGACAGAGATCGCAGGGTTTTAACACATATTTCTATCTTTACTCATGACTACTCTGTTTGTCTGCCCATAGTTCTTGTTACATGTTATATTGTTATAACAACACTAACTACTACCAGGATAGTGTATACAAGGGGATGTTATATTGTTATAACAACCCTAACTACTACCAGGATAGTGGATACAAGGGGATGTTATATAGTTATAACAACACTAACTACTACCAGGATAGTGGATACAGGGGGATGTTATATTGTTATAACAGCACTAACTACTACCAGGATAGTGGATACAAGGGGATGTTATATTGTTATAACAACCCTAACTACTACCAGGATAGTGGATACAAGGGGATGTTATATTGTTATAACAACACTAACTACTACCAGGATAGTGGATACAGGGGGATGTTATATTGTTATAACAACACTAACTACTACCAGGATAGTGGATACAGGGGGATGTTATATTGTTATAACAACACTAATTACTACCAGGATAATGTATACAAGGGGATGTTATATTGTTATAACAACACTAACTAGTACCAGGATAGTGGATACAAGGGGATGTTATATTGTTATAACAACCCTAAATACTACCAGGATAGTGGATACAAGGGGATGTTATATTGTTATAACAACCCTAACTACTACCAGGGTAGTGGATACAAGGGGATGTTATATTGTTATAACAACACTAACTACTACCAGGATAGTGTATACAAGGGGATGTTATATTGTTATAACAACACTAACTACTACCAGGATAGTGTATACAAGTGGATGTTATATAGTTATAACAACCCTAACTAGTACCAGGATAGTGTATACAAGGGGATGTTATATTGTTATAACAACACTAACTAGTACCAGGATAGTGGATACAAGGGGATGTTATATTGTTATAACAACACTAACTAGTACCAGGATAGTGTATACAAGGGGATGTTATATTGTTATAACAACACTAACTAGTACCAGGATAGTGTATACAAGGGGGATGTTATATTGTTATAACAACCCTAACTAGTACCAGGATAGTGTATACAAGGGGATGTTATATTGTTATAACAACCCTAACTAGTACCAGGATAGTGTATACAAGGGGATGTTATATTGTTATAACAACCCTAAATACTACCAGGATAGTGGATACAAGGGGATGTTATATTGTTATAACAACCCTAACTACTACCAGGGTAGTGGATACAAGGGGATGTTATATTGTTATAACAAACCTAACTACTACCAGGATAGTGGATACAAGGGGATGTTATATAGTTATAACAACACTAACTACTACCAGGATAGTGGATACAAGGGGATGTTATATTGTTATAACAACACTAACTACTACCAGGATAGTGGATACAAGGGGATGTTATATTGTTATAACAACACTAACTACTACAAGGATAGTGTATACAAGGGGATGTTATATTGTTATAACAACCCTAACTACTACCAGGATAGTGGATACAAGGGGATGTTATATTGTTATAACAACCCTAACTACTACCAGGATAGTGTATACAAGGGGATGTTATATTGTTATAACATCCCTAACAAGTACCAGGATAGTGTATACAAGGGGATGTTATATTGTTATAACATCCCTAACTAGTACCAGGATAGTGTATACAAGGGGATGTTATATTGTTATAACAACACTAACTACTACCAGGATAGTGTATACAAGGGGATGTTATATTGTTATAACAACACTAAATATTACCAGGATAGTGTATACAAGTGGATGTTATATAGTTATAACAACCCTAACTAGTACCAGGATAGTGTATACAAGGGGATGTTATATTGTTATAACAACCCTAACTACTACCAGGATAGTGTATACAAGGGGATGTTATATTGTTATAACAACACTAACTACTACCAGGATAGTGTATACAAGGGGATGTTATATTGTTATAACAACACTAAATACTACCAGGATAGTGTATACAAGGGGATGTTATATAGTTATAAGAAACACTAACTACTACCAGGATAGTGTATACAAGGGGATGTTATATAGTTATAACAACCCTAACTACTACCAGGATAGTGGATACAAGGGGATGTTATATTGTTATAACAACACGAACTACTACCAGGATAGTGGATACAAGGGGATGTTATATTGTTATAACAACCCTAACTACTACCAGGATAGTGTATACAAGGGGATGTTATATTGTTATAACAACACTAACTACTACCAGGATAGTGGATACAAGGGGATGTTATATTGTTCTAGTTGTAGTGTACGTGATTTGTGAGTAAACAGTGATCATGATGATGTGTAAGTATACAGTGTCCATGGAGATGTATGAGGGGTTGTAATTAACTCTACCGTCATTGACAAATATTCTGATGACTCCTTTGTATATGTTTATTTGTTTATCTCGAGTGACTGCTATCAAGAGAAATGTTGATGCAAGTCATCTACGACAATAAAAGTGTCGATTAATCAGGGAGATGGATGTCACTCCTACAATAGAATGTTTGATTTGTACGCACTCGTTTGTAAGCTTAATATTAGCTTGAACACCTGGAAGCGAAACATATCACATTTATTCATATCTCAATTTCTAAATCATCAATCAAAATATTTAGATTGATGATCCCTAATTTTTAATTTATACTGAGCGTTGATCAGAATTATCATGGTATGAGGATTTCAATAGTGTTACGTTGGACATAGTGACCAATGTGTTTACATTGTTGTGGTGTGAGTGTCCGTCCACGTGGTGAGGATATCCCACAAAGCCATGTCGGACACATGTAAAACCGAACTTTGTTGGTTGTCATATCCATTGAGGATGGGACATACCTATCGATAAAACACATTCCCCGTCGTCAGTCCCGGGAGGGGAGCCTTTTATAATCACGTTTTGTGTGGCTATCATCACAAATAACCTACAGTACTCCACTTCAGTAGACATTCATCAGTGGTCATACATTTAATGCAGCGTCACTGCAAGGCAAGACTCCGGGAGTTATTAACAAAACAAACATACTACAAACATATAAATGACCCGTGGCCTGTAGCTGATACTAAACATTACCAGTATTACGTCACAGATTTCATTTACGGTAATTCTACAGGTGATTGGGTTTTGCAACTAAGAACAGTTGGATATTTAAACAAAACACTGTACAATTATTGGCATATTGACACCTGTCATTTTGGACATCATAATAGCTTATCGTTTATCACACATGCAATGCTATACAAAATAACCTCGTTTTTGTCACAGACATCATACAACTATACAAAGCTGAAACTCATATTTCTTAATTGAAACGATAAACTGGAAATTATTGAAGTATCATTGGAAAACTTGAAGTTGAAGATATTGAAAAACGTTTTGTGATCGTCCCAATGAAAAATCATATGTCCAAGACAAAAAAATAACATCGTTTGCTATTATATACAAACGTGTGTGAAACATATACTAAAAATATCAACGTCTATGATGTATATACCGCCAAATTCAATGTACTTATAACAAATAATTATCTTAACATTTTCTCCGTGTGTAAAAAGATGTATATATACCTTAAATTCAAAAAAATATCTTTGTTATTTCTGATATGTTGTTCCTTTAATAATGGCGCCATGCATTACACTACTTTGTGATGTTTGCACATGTTTAAAATGACTTCATCATGATCATTTTACTAAAAGATATTTAGATAAAGGTATAACCGAATATAACATAAAAGCTACCAACTTTTACCGAATTGATATCATAGTCAAACTAGAATGACCCGTCGCGTTGACCTTTTCGTGGAATGCACAGGTGTGTTAACACAGATATTGATTAGGATGCTACTGTGTCCAGCAGGGTGCTGTTTTGGACCATTCGTTTTTGTTACAATTTCATATTGACAACACAGGGATTGTACCATTTATTTTTGATGCATAGTTTACACATATTCAAGAAACTATGTGATCAATTGTTTACATGTTAACAGTTTTGTCGCTAAATCTAGACCAGTATAGATACAAATGATGGAGCTGATGATAAGGTTTGTTACATTATAAACATCTAACAGATATACATGTATATTTACAAAGCACCTATTTCCCCTAAATGACTATAGACTCGTCTGTAATCAATATGCTAATCAGTGTTCATTCTGATCGGACAATAGGCCTACTTATCACGAACAATATTTGCCGAATTGATATTACTTAACACGAACAATATTTACCGAATTGATATTACTAAACACGAACAACATTTACCGAATTGATATTACTTAACAAGAACAACATTTACCGAATTGATATTACTTAACACGAACAACATTTACCGAATTGATATTACTTAACAAGAACAACATTTACCGAATTGATATTACTTAACACGAACAACATTTACCGAATTGATATTACTTAACAAGAACAACATTTACCGAATTGATATTACTTAACACGAACAACATTTACCGAATTTATATTACTTAACACGAACAACATTTACCGAATTGATATTACTTAACACGAACAACATTTACCGAATTGATATTACTTAACACGAACAACATTTACCGAATTGATATTACTTAACACGAACAACATTTACCGAATTGATATTACTTAACACGAACAACATTTACCGAATTGATATTACTTAACACGAACAACATTTACCGAATTGATATTACTTATCACGGACAACATTTACCGAATTGATATTACTAAACACGAACAACATTTACCGAATTGATATTACTTAACACGAACAACATTTACCGAATTGACATTACTAAACACGAACAACATTTACCGAATTGATATTACTTACACGAACAACATTTACCGAATTGATATTACTAAACACGAACAACATTTACCGAATTGATATTACTATACACGAACAACATTTACCGAATTGATATTACTTAACACGAACAACATTTACCGAATTGATATTACTAAACACGAACAATATTTACCGAATTGATATTACTATACACGAACAATATTTACCGAATTGATATTACTTATCACGGACAACATTTACCGAATTGATAATACTAAACACGAACAACATTTACCGAATTGATATTACTTAACACGAGCAACATTTACCGAATTGATATTACTTAACACGAACAACATTTACCGAATTGATATTACTTATCACGGACAACATTTACCGAATTGATATTACTAAACACGAACAACATTTACCGAATTGATATTACTTATCACGGAAAACATTTACCGAATTGATATTACTAAACACGAACAACATTTACCGAATTGATATTACTTAACACGAACAACATTTACCGAATTGACATTACTAAACACGAACAACATTTACCGAATTGATATTACTTACACGAACAACATTTACCGAATTGATATTACTAAACACGAACAACATTTACCGAATTGATATTACTTAACACGAACAACATTTACCGAATTGATATTACTTAACACGAACAACATTTACCGAATTGATATTACTAAACACGAACAATATTTACCGAATTGATATTACTATACACGAACAATATTTACCGAATTGATATTACTATACACGAACAATATTTACCGAATTGATATTACTATACACGAACAACATTTACCGAATTGATATTACTTAACTCGAACAATATTATTGGTATAAAATATTTTATGTATGCTATTATTTCTGCTTTTAAATCTCCATGCTGCTATTGCAGATCGCAAACAGTATACAACAACCGACTGTTCCTTAATTATATGGAAACCATCACGCACGTCACACACTGATTCAGGCTAAAACAATGGCCCTGAATTAGCCGGTATTACAAGCACAGAATTATCACAGAAAGCACAAAATATCATGCTTACGGAAGTTTATTTCATTGGCCAAAGCCTGATATACATACATGCCAATATAATAAAAATATAAAGAATGACAGAATATAATGATAATGTAGCATACATTAAAAATTTGCCTTTGCTATCTAAAGATACGAGATATGATTGATATGTTGTGAGTCCGTATTTATGGAAGTACCCAATGATGTTCTTTTTAAGTCCTACTATTCTCTGACTATATAGGGCCGTGTACCCAAGGACTGATCTCGTTTGGTTAGTTTTTTATCGACGATGTAGCATTCTAAAGTAAACAAGACAAGCGACTTTTACAAAAAGGACAAAATCGGTGAAAGAGCAGTGATCCAATATTTGCATAAAAACGTTTAACACTTAAGGATATCCATAATGATATGGTAGCAACACTAGGGAAAGATGCCCTTCATATGCTACAGTGAAAAGGTGGTTGGCGGAATTTAAGCGCGGCCGACAGAGCCTTGAGGATGACGCCCATCCTGGAAGGCCTGTCAATGTTGCAACCCCAGAAATGGTCAATAAAGTTCATGGTATTGTTATGACTGACAGACGAGTCACAGAAGATATATAGCCAGTAGAGTTGGCATTTCACAGGAAAGAGTACATTTCCTTCTGACCGATGGGTACCAAGACTCCTGACAGTTGATCAGAAGCACACCAGGCGCACATTATCGCATGCTAATCTTAACCTTTCTGAGGAAGATCCTGCCAACTTTCATCATTTTACCCCAGAGGCCAAACGACAATCGAAACAATCACCCTGGCTCTCCCCCGCCAAAGAAGGCAAAGACTGTTCCATCAGCTTGGAATGTTTTGGCCACGGTTTTCTGGGATGTATATGGTATTCTCCTGATAGATTATCTCCAAATGGGACAAACAATCAATGACATATACTACTATAGTATGCTTCACTTCTGAGGCAGTTACGGGAAAATATAAAACTTCAGCGCCTTGGAAAGCTCATTAAAAGTGTGTTATTCCATCAAGACAATGTTCCTGTTCACAAGTCTGCCATTGCCATGGCCAGGGTGGCGGATCACGTGATCCGCGATGGTATACTTCACGGAAAAATGGCGTCGAAAGCAGCCCCCTCGACGGGTATTATCAGGTAGGGCAGCTCTGATTACCTCTTGATTATTGTTATATATAGCCTAAAACCATCTATGTGTTGGTCCAGCCTTAGTTGTGCAATATTGTGTCTAAAATCCCAGTAGTTTGTGAGAACATTGTGCACGAAGGTTACGATCGGCGATCTTGAGCTCGGGTATATTTCACGGATCGAACAGAATTTCTTCATAAATCGTCATTTTGATAATGATGCTAGATATAAGTCATAGTTAAATAAAAGTTTGACAGATTTTATTGTTAGAAAAATATACTATATACCGTTGTCATTTGAAATAAACATATGCGATGGATTCGTATGAAATTGGTATAATTCACGCACAAATTAGTGCGAGGATTTTTGTCAGGAAAATGGTATAATTCACGGACAAAACAACATCTGTTTCAGATAACATGACAAAATGAAGGCCAAGTCCCACCTTGGACGAAGGAGAAGAAAGACTCCCGTTTCAACAAAAGCTTCTTATATAGTTTACCCGTCAAACGTCGTCGTTGGAGTGAAGAGAGGACCATTGAAATCACCTTTTAAACCCTTACACTCATCTCACTATAATGTGTCACCGGCGTTTAAAAAATCAAAACAGTCCTCATCTCCCTACTTTTCTCCGTTGATTTCTTCACGGCTGTCGCCAATATGTAAATCACCCTACACATTCAAGAGCCCACGCAGCAAAAAGCTCAAGTCAAAATCATCCCGATCGCTATTTGGCGACTGTATACCAGAGACGGATGGAGGGCTAATTGAAAAAAACATCGAAAAAAACGAAGAAAAGGAAAATGAGACCATTGAGGAAAAGGTAATCGAACTTGTCCCAGATGTCTTACAAGAACTGTCCAAACACGATGGACTCGATGTTTCACTTTATCAATTTTTTCGCCAAATAAAGGAGAAACGATTTCCAATTGACAACATCGCTTTTCGGCTGTGGATTGAAGTTGTTAGATGGTTTGACTGTAACACAACTACAGCAATGAGATACTCAACTGAAACAAAGACATTTTGGAAACTTGGTTGGAGATTATTTGGCGGCAAATTTGTTCACTTTATGACAGGTTATAAAAGTCACGGAGATACTGTCATGAAGCGTTCCAACCCTGGTAACTACTCCCCAAATTCATCGGAGGTCAACTTTGTGGTGCCAGATCTAAACGTTCTTCGTTCATTTGATCCATATCAAGTGCAAGGAGAAAGGAAACCTGGAATTTTTGAAGACATGATCGCTTCGATAAGTAAAAATCTTCAGAAGAAGTCAGCGTGCCTAACGTTCGACGGGAAAAAGATCAAACAAGGTATCAAGGGCGAACACGGCGATGTCAATCTGATTGGATTTGAAAAAGGGGAGACATTGGAGGCAAAACAGATGTCGATGCAAAAGAAAATCGTTGAAATTGATGAACTTATAAAACAACTCGAAAACGAGGGAAATGTCGACGATATACCGCAAGGATGCCAACAATATGTCAAATCAACACTACTTGCTTACCTTAAAACATTAACCGAAAACATATTCTCCATAAGAGAGATTAGAACAAAAAAAGAGTACTGTAAGACTAAACTAATTGAACGAGGTGGGGAAACAGAGTGGAGAAAGGGGAAGTATGTCTACGCTATTAGTGCCATAATAGCGTTCATTCACGACATCAACGTTTTCCTTGATCACGCTACCAAGACGACCGATGCGATCTGCAATGCCATCGCAATTCTAAATGGAGCTAGGTATGTGGTTGGCCGAAGCATCAACTTAGACAGCAATGTCTTATATGCAAGTATTACAAAACAGCAAGAAATAATGACTGACGCGCATCCTAATGAACCTCGGCTGATAAAGCAGCGATCAACAGATTGGTTTGACCTTAGAAAGACAGCAAAAGTCACTGGAAGTACGCTTTATCGAGCAACAGGCTGTGATGGCATAGGGAAACTGAGAGACCACTTCGAGAATGTGATCTGTGGTATTGAGGAGAAGGAACCGTCTAGTGAGGCAAAGATGGCAATGGAGCACGGGACAGCAAATGAAGTAAACGGGATAGCAACTGTTGTTGGAACGGTTGTGCCCGTTTTATATCCGGGACTGATATTTTGTGAAGAGGGTTGTGCAGAGATACGGACAAATGACGGCAAACCATTTATGGTTGTTTCCCCAGATGGAAGTCTTCGGGGTGGTTTGACATTGGAATCCACGAAGGTTGCAGTCGAAGTAAAATGTCCTGTTTACAAAATTCACAACATATTTCCACCGCGATATCTTCTTCAGTGCCTAGCAGAAATTGAAGTTCTTGACGTTGATTATCTATTGTATGTTAGCTGGACAAAAGACGAAACAGTTATCTTCCAAGTAAACAGAGATCAACAACTTTTCTTGGAGTCGTTGGCGGTTGCCCTGGGAGTTTACGGTGATGAAAAACCAAGAAAGCCCACTAAACTATCTGACGACCAAAAGCGATTAAGAGCTCAAATCGTATCCAAAAGTGAGCAAATAGAACTTATTGGGCGGTTTCCCTCCTTATTTGCCACCAACGATCCAGAACAATACTGTGAAGACATACTTTCTACCAACGGACTGTTAGAACTTTTAAACACTATCAAAGAACTGACTGAAAGACATTATGAACTAAAACGTGAGCGGGCAACTGAGGCCGTCGTATTTCTTGTTGCTGATCTTGATAGAAGCTGGGCTAAGGATCAGATCCGAAGTGCTCCTGTAAGTTGGTTCACAAAGGGATACAGTCTGACAACAGAGACGATGCGACAGATAGCCGAAGAAGTGCACACATAGTGCCACGTAAATGGTATTCACATTCCCTGTGAATCATTCGACGGTCAATGGCATGGTATCGTCAACAGAACCATAGATGGGAAGCCATTGACGTCTTTCCAGCTTCAAAAAGATGTTTGGAAACAGGTAGAACAAATGAAAAAGTCGGCTATAGTTACGGAATTGAAACAGCTGAATACTGAAGTTCACTATGAGTATGTCGAAGTGGAAGCAACTGATGGAACAGGAAAGCGTAGAAAACTACATGCCACGAATAATGGGTGTAGATTACCGGTATATCATCACAAACGCCAGCTTCATGACAAACAGGCAGACCACGATGTTTCTTCTACTTCTACGACGCTTACGGACGTATTACCTGAAGAGGTAAAGATACTCACTTCCGTAAATGATGACGTATTGGAAATGACAGTTGTTGACAAGGACTTTGAAATAGAGGCCTTCTTGGGAAATGTTTGCTATACGACATGGGCAGAAGAGCTTTCCTCGTGTCAGAATGAAGTGCATGAGTTAAAATCTGTAGTTGATCTAGACACTAGCCCAGAAATAACGATAAACAACAGCAACGCGAAATCGGATGGCATTGTTGACCAAAACACCAATCGTAGCGTGCATGTAGATGTGGAAGATATGGTATGCTTACTCTCTTTATTTAAAACGACTAAAGACTGCAATAAAAAGGGTAAATGGGATAATACATCTCCAGAGAAGCTCCTCGAAAACTTCAAGTCGGCTGAAAAGCTTAATCTTCTACTTGATGTAGAGCTGCGAGCGGTTGTGCGATATCTCAAGAAGAAAAAAGGAGTGTCCATGAAGGAATCGATCCCGAAAAAACAGAAAATCCGGCAAGTTGCAGAGTTCTTAGCTTTGGATCAACCGGAAACTACGATCTCTTCACGAAAAGTCCGTCAGAAGCAAGTAAAATCTCTAAAAGAGCTATCGGTAAACATCGTCATGAAGAAAATATCAAAGCAGGCGCTAAATGAATCGTATGCAGAATACATATGGCCCTGTCATTTTGAAGATTGGAATTCCCACATGCTGAACATTACGATAGATGGAGAAGAGTACGACTGGTTCTATCACCCTGAGTACAGCCACAAGCGCAGGCAATTTGAAGTTCGCTGTATCGACTCCACACATCTCCTGACTCGGACAAGAAGAAAGATTTGCAAAGGTGGAATAGAAGGAATGACAAATGAAAGTTGGATGAAGGTTGCGAAATCCCGGCAAACACTACTAACACAAATAATGGTGGAAGAAGTTACTGATCCAATGTCAGTTTCTATGGCACAGACACATTTCGACGAGTCGGTAGAAAACTGCATGCGATCAAATGGTGATACCAAAAGCGCAGATCTTTGCCGAGACGTGCGACAATGGTGGCATTCAGAGGACAGTCCTGGATTACCAGCCAAGGAAAGATTACAACTCAGACAGAAATTAAGAAATCGTCTAATTGGCTATGTAAATTTCTCAAGCTTTCCTCCGGCAACAGCATATATTGGAGGGTGGCCTTCACAGCTATGGGAAGCTCTGATTTCCAGCATCGACGCCAAGGCTCTGCTTTATTCTTTGTGCCACGAAGGAACCTATAATGTCCGCGCGTTCAGTAGCATGATTGGAGAAACGTTTTTTGCTGAGGTGACAATGAATGACAAAAGAGGCCATGGAACTGTTTCCTGCCAGGAATTTGGACAGTATATTGGCAACGCAGTGGAACAAGTACAGATTAGAATGGACCCAGAAAGGTAACTAATTTACGAGATATATATTATATTAATGTCGATGTTTTGGTATATGTGTTCTAATAGCTAAAAAATGTTTTTTGTCCATATCAAAATCTTCATTGCATGCAAAATGGAAATTCGATAAAGTCTAAGTAAATAATAATGAATGAAAATTATAATAATACTAACAATGCCATATTTTGAGAAACTTGTAAAACTTATTCCATTTTGATACAGATTTCGAATGTTATAATTTGGAAAGAAATTGTGGATAAATTCAAGTACAAACAAAACGTATTTCACGTGTTTCCCAATTTCACATACACGCTTACAATTCTTATTTATTATATCAATTTCATAATTTCAGGTCATTTTCATATTGCACCAAGCGGTCTACTGTATATAATCCAGTTGAGGAGACTGAATGTGTCAACGAAACCAACGACGTATGTAGGATATGTGAAGGAGAAATGGGGAGTCTTCCACCTACAATACTAACCAAGTAAGAAATGCAGAGTAAAAAAGAAAACAGAAAAAAATACCAACTGTAATAAAACATTACCAACTATAACCCTGAGGGGATAAGATAAATTGTTCAAGTAAATTGGCGGTCCAGGTCAAAATAGATAAATCATGGGAAACCTTGTTGCTATATGCATCGAGACAAGTACACTTATCTGTACGAATGAATTTTAATGTTTGTGGCACCCAATTATAAATATTTTCGTTATATATAACATGTTTGAATGCAATCACAATAAGAGGTTTGCCATTTCATATTGCAGGAATCATCCGTTTGACAGCACACAGAGGAAACGTCTTTCCGGGAGGAAAAAGTATGGGACAGTATCGACGGACAGAAATTCATTACAGAAGGGGTCACTTGGAGTAAGATGGGATCACGCACGGTGTAATGAATCTAGGATGTTGTTATCTAAGAAGATGGGTATTGAGGACAACTGAATCTTTACATATATAACAGACAACATTGTGTTATGTAAAGATTTTATTATGCTTTCTTGGCATAGGAATACTCACAAATAAAAAGAAGCACAACATTATATAACAAAATAGTAAAAACCAAACAGACTACATGTATTGGTAAAATAAAAGATTGATCACAGAATTGGAAATCATAAGTAATAATATAATCATATCACAGAAACGACGTATTTGGCACTTCTTCGTGAACATAAAACAATACTATATATAATGACTTCGTCTACGAACACGTTGCATTAAGTAGGAACCTGACAAGGTGTCATGATGTATTCGAACGCAATGGCAATAAACACATGATATCAGAAAATCGTATTTGAGTATTGTTAATAAAAATACATATATCAATATGAAAATCAAAGTGGGGAACTTTAAAATAGAAAATCTATATTGTTACACAACCTGTTATTATTAAATGAAAGAAAACAATTACATTATGGAAAAGAAAGTTTATAAAATTATTAATAATGCAGCTATTGCAGAAACTTCCCCACTTTCCACTTTCATGCTAATTATTTGTGATTATTATGTCATTGACATAGCAGGCGTTTTAATACAAAATGCATGTGCAACTAAAAAGATCCTTTTATGACATAACGACCAGACTATCTCCGCAAAGGCTTGGGTGAAAATGTATGCTTATAACAGTCATGAATATGTAGTGCTTTCCTGTGCATATAAAACCGTGACTGTTGGTAACAAGGTACAGTACTTAGTATCAATGTTGCTTACAATGCCTGCTCAAACCAGATTGGTAGCGGTAGCATTTTCCACATTTCTTACATTTGTGAGGTTTTCTCCCAGTATGTTTATTCATGTGGTCCAAAAGGCTTCCCTTGGTGGACGTCGATAGACCGCAGATATCACATTTATACTTGTGTTCTTTGTGGATTTTTTTTATGTGCTGACTCAAGTCCGTCTCTGTGGGCAAATGTCTTTAGGCATGTTTCACATTTGTGCCGCTTTTCGTCCTTGTGTTTATTACACCTGAAAAGAAAACGTTAATATTAAATCATTATAAATGTTATCTTAATGTTAGAAAATGTATCACATTATGTATATTCCTTCGTCGATTGATTTTATTCCCGTAACAGTCTCAATTATGGAACGGATGCGTAATGTAGTTTACTGAAAAATCTCGAAAATACTGAAGTAGTCTACTTACCTGTGTCTTTGATAATTAGCCTTGCTGAAGAACAGCTTGGCACAGCACTTGTAAGGTGCATTGTTCTGGTGTACTCTCTTATGGTCGTTAAGTCCTGACCTACTCCGGTAGCTCTTGCCGCATACTTCACACAATGCATGTACCATTGTTCTAAAATTTCATCAAGTAAATTGCCTCTAAGTTATGTGCAGCGCGTTATATTAAATCACTTAACTTCAATTTTTAGAAAGGATTGACTTAATTGTAATTGAATCTTCTAGAAAACACAATCATACATTCCCGGTTAGCCGTGAATTATACCATAATTAATTTTTCCGTGAATTATACCAATTTCATACGAATCATCGCATATGTTTATTTCAAATGACAACGGTATATAGTATATTTTTCTAACAATAAAATCTGTCAAACTTTTATTTAACTATGACTTATATCTAGCATCATTATCAAAATGACGATTTATGAAGAAATTCTGTTCGATCCGTGAAATATACCCGAGCTCAAGATCGCCGATCGTAACCTTCGTGCACAATGTTCTCACAAACTACTGGGATTTTAGACACAATATTGCACAACTAAGGCTGGACCAACACATAGATGGTTTTAGGCTATATATAACAATAATCAAGAGGTAATCAGAGCTGCCCTACCTGATAATACCCGTCGAGGGGGCTGCTTTCGACGCCATTTTTCCGTGAAGTATACCATCGCGGATCACGTGATCCGCCACCCTGTGTAGGTTAAAATCTACAACCAGAACAATTACACAGCCTCTTACCGTGTTGTCCAATAAATACCACCTCAACGGACCCTTTACAATTTTTGATCATTTAAACAAAGCAAATTTGATTTGAACGTTTATCATTGTGTAGACACAATTGGATTGGGCACAAGCTTTTAACAACTTATAAAATCCTCTCCACAAATACATATTACAAAGATTGTGATAGCGACACAGTATACTTATAATGATTATAAAGAAAGAAAAGCAAAGAAGAATGACAGGAAGAAAGACAGATCTAGAGATCTAAGAGTACGATGAATGTTGCTATATTAGGATATACTACAAATTAGGGTTCATAAATGATGTAAACAATATATATCTTTAAATACACTTAATTAAAACTTATTAAAAACTAAACTACTTCTGTTATATTATAAAAA
>NW_022982965.1:0-19694 GCF_902652985.1 Pecten maximus
ATGGTCATTTTGTTGAATCATGGCGAACCATGGGCCTTGCTGTTGACATGTCATCAAAACGTTCGAAAAATTCATGTTTCAGGAAGACACAATTAGCTCATTGTACAAAATAACCAAGTTTCTACAGCATACCTTAGCAGCATTGGTTTGACCAGGTTTTACTTTATGATTTGCATGTAACAAATATACTCGTTGTTGAGTTTAAGGTTCATGTAAATAGGTAATCAAGTGATATTTATCCAGATTAAAAATCACTATTCTGTTGCAATTAAACAGAAGTATTTTGACCAATTGTTAATATGTGTCATGGCTATCAATGGGTCTTGAATTTGGCATTTAATTTGTTAAGCTACCTGTTAATTTCGGCAAAACAAGCGTGAAATGCAAATTTCAGGAGAACTAGATGGGATGTCCTGCTGGGTGTCTTCGGCAGTACGTTTCTGTGAGATTGCACAATGAAGCCGATATCACGAGGAAACAACTAGTCCCCCAAACATTCATCACACATTCAGACAAATGAAAAGTCCAGTTATGCGTTCATAATAACAGTTCTGGAAACGCCTGATTGTCAAGATTATTTGCGTACCTATCGGTTTCCGTAACCACGTAATCGTGCATTTACTTTCGTATTGTCCCGTATGCATTGTTATGAGCCCCAAATAGGCATACTAATGTTATGTGGGTTTCGTATTGCAATGACTGATTATTATTTTCTCCTAATCAATCGATTTAAGATCAATTTATCTGTAGTAATATATGTTTATGTAGGTCTTGGTCTCAGGCGTTCATATCTAACATATGTTTTTCAGTAATGTATAACATATCTGTAAAAATCAATACAAAAATGTAGTATATTTACTATATATTTTACTGTGAAACAGATACATTTTACGTAGTAGCAAGTGTTATTTATATATTTTAGGGACTTCGCCTCATTTTATCTCACTATGATTCGTTTCTGTGTGATGACATATTGACATATGAGATATTGAGCATTACTTCATCTATTATACCAATTTGTACACAAATGTTTTATCGAAGTTTTATTCATTGATCCACAGGACGGATTATATGGAGGTACGGTTCTTCTTCGACACTCTAAGCTACCTGAACGTGGAATACTTACCTGAGTACAGCATCGAAAAAATCATAGGTATGTAGCTTTTCTTTCTTGCAGCTATGCGAACATGACCGGTCTTAGGGAAACATAATATTGTTATGGTATCCGATTTCCAAAGATAAACATGTATTTGATGTGTACTAGGTAATTTCATTATGATATCATATTGAAATAACAGAAAAGAAAGGGTGCCATAAGGGTCATTTATGAATTAAACATCGAAAATAATAAGAACAAAGAAATTGATGCAATGAAGTAATTTTCAAGGTTTAGTGTGACATTGATGAACACCCTATCTACAGCTATATATGATAATCTAACGACGACCTTCCCGGTGTATATGCGTGCGTGGAGCGAAAGTGTGCGTGTTTTGAGTAGTACCCATTACTTTTGTAGACTGTAATATATCGGCCAGTGGATATAACCCAAAGCCTTCTTAAAGGCGTGATATATATCGGCCAGCGGATAGAACCCAAAGCCTTCTTAAAGGCGTGATATATATCGGCCAGCGGATACAACCCAAAGACTTCCTCAAAGGCGTGATATATATCGGCCAGTAGATAGAATCCAAAGCCTTCCTTAAAGGCGGGATATATATCGGCCAGCGGATAGAACCCAAAGCCTTCCTTAAAGGCGTGATATATATCGGCCAGCGGATAGAACCCAAAGCCTTCCTTAAAGGCATGTTATATATCGGCCAGTAGATAGAACCCAAAGCCTTCCTTAAAGGCATGTTATATATCGGCCGGTGGATAGAACCCAAAGCCTTCCTTAAAGGCGTGATATATATCGGCCAGTGGATAGAACCCAAAGCCTTCTTAAAGGCGTGATATATATCGGCCAGCGGATACAACCCAAAGACTTCCTCAAAGGCGTGATATATATCGGCCAGTAGATAGAATCCAAAGCCTTCCTTAAAGGCGTGATATATATCGGCCAGTGGATAGAACCCAAAGCCTTCCTTAAAGGCGTGATATATATCGGCCGGTGGATAGAACCCAAAGCCTTCCTTAATGGCGTGATATATATCGGCCAGCGGATAGAACCCAAAGCCTTCCTTAATGGCATGATATATATCGGCCGGTGGATAGAACCCAAAGCCTTCCTTAAAGGCGTGATATATATCGGCCAGTGGATAGAACCCAAAGCCTTCATTAAAGGTGCGATATATATCGGCCAGTGGATAGAACCCAAAGCCTTCCTTAAAGGCGTGATATATATCGGCCAGTGGATAGAACCCAAAGCCTTCCTTAAAGGCGGGATATATATCGGCCAGCGAATAGAACCCAAAGCCTTCCTTAAAGGCGGGATATATATCGGCCAGTGGATAGAACCCAAAGCCTTCCTTAAAGGCGTGATATATATCGGCCAGTGGATAGAACCCAAAGCCTTCCTTAATAACGTGATATATATCGGCCAGTGGATAGAACCCAAAGCCTTCCTTAAAGGCGTGATATATATCGGCCAGTGGATAGAACCCAAAGCCTTCCTTAATGGCATGTTATATATCGGCCAGTGGATAGAACCCAAAGCCTTCCTTAATGGCATGTTATATATCGGCCAGTGGATAGAACCCAAAGCCTTCCTTAATGGCATGTTATATATCGGCCAGTGGATAGAACCCAAAGCCTTCCTTAATGGCGTGATATATATCGGCCAGCGGATAGAACCCAAAGCCTTCCTTAATGGCGTGATATATATCGGCCAGCGGATAGAACCCAAAGCCTTCCTTAAAGGCGGGATATATATCGGCCAGTGGATAGAACCCAAAGCCTTCCTTAATGGCATGTTATATATCGGCCAGTGGATAGAACCCAAAGCCTTCCTTATTGGCATGTTATATATCGGCCAGTGGATAGAACCCAAAGCCTTCCTAAATGGCATGTTATATATCGGCCAGTGGATAGAACCCAAAGCCTTCCTTAATGGCGTGATATATATCGGCCAGCGGATAGAACCCAAAGCCTTCCTTAATGGCGTGATATATATCGGCCAGCGGATAGAACCCAAAGCCTTCCTTAAAGGCGGGATATATATCGGCCAGTGGATAGAACCCAAAGCCTTCCTTAATGGCATGTTATATATCGGCCAGTGGATAGAACCCAAAGCCTTCCTTATTGGCATGTTATATATCGGCCAGTGGATAGAACCCAAAGCCTTCCTTAAAGGCGTGATATATATCGGCCAGCGGATAGAACCCAAAGCCTTCCTTATTGGCATGTTATATATCGGCCAGCGGATAGAACCCAAAGCCTTCCTTATTGGCATGTTATATATCGGCCAGCGGATAGAACCCCAAGCCTTCCTTAATGGCATGTTATATATCGGCCAGCGGATAGAACCCAAAGCCTTCCTAAATGGCGTGATATATATCGGCCAGCGGATAGAACCCAAAGCCTTCCTTGAAGGCGTGATATATATCGGCCAGCGGATAGAACCCAAAGCCTTCATAAAAGGCCTGATATATATATCGGCCAGTGGATAGAACCCCAAGCCTGTCTTAAAGGCGTGATATATATCGGCCAGTGGATAGAACCCAAAGCCTTCCGTAAAGGCGTGATATATATCGGCCAGCGGATAGAACCCAAAGCCTTCCTTAAAGGCGTGATATATATCGGCCAGTGAATAGAACCCAAAGCCTTCCTTAAAGGCGTGATATATATCGGCCAGCGGATAGAACCCAAAGCCTTCCTTAATGGCATGTTATATATCGGCCAGTGGATAGAACCCAAAGCCTTCCTTAATGGCGTGATATATATCGGCCAGCGGATAGAACCCAAAGCCTTCCTTAAAGGCGTGATATGTATCGGCCAGCGGATAGAACCCTAAGCCTTCATTAAAGGCGGGATATATATCGGCCAGCGGATAGAACCCAAAGCCTTCCTTAATGGCATGTTATATATCGGCCAGCGGATAGAACCCAAAGACTTCCTCAAAGGCGTGATATATATCGGCCAGTGGATAGAACCCAAAGCCTTCCTTAAAGGCATGTTATATATCGGCCAGCGGATAGAACCCAAAGTCTTCCTTAATGGCATGTTATATATTGGCCAGCGGATAGAACCCAAAGACTTCCTCAAAGGCGTGATATATATCGGCCAGCGGATAGAACCCAAAGCCTTCTTTAAAGGCGTGATATATCGGCCAGCGGATAGAACCCAAAGCCTTCATTAAAGGCATGTTATATATCGGCCAGTGGATCGAACCCAAAGCCTTCCTTAAAGGCATGTTATATATCGGCCAGCGGATAGAACCCAAAGCCTTTCTTAAAGGCGTGATATATATCGGCCAGCGGATAGAACCCAAAGCCTTCCTAAATGGCGTGATAAATATCAGCCAGCGGGTACTCCGGCTTTCCTCCACCTCCAAAACCTGGCACGTCCTTAAATGACCCTGGCTGTTAATAGGACGTTAAACAAAAACAAACCAAAACAAACAAACCAAGGACTCCCAAAAATGCCGAGAGCGAAGCAGGAGTAACTACCATTTTAAAAGACCTATAAGAACTAAAAGCCAAAAGTGAGGCAGCGTCACAGGTAATCCAAAGGTTTCATAAAGAAAATCAAGAAAACGGTGGAAAAGTCGACCCGCTATCGGGTTGGCACTTCAGGTTATGTTTTAATATATCCAATACCGTCGTGTGAATAGATAACACCAATATATCGAAACATTGATCATTTTTCAAATACCTGACCTAGACATACATGTCAACGTGCATAAAAAGGAAATTCCACATATATCATCATCCAACTCCAAGTTTCCAAACATTTCGCAGTCATATTTTTTATGTGAATCACGTGATTAAAGGGGCATCCATTCGTAGGAACAGTAGATACGTGTTGCACAGTTATGTAAAAGATTGATAAATAAAAGAAGCTTGCATCCATATTTGTGACTAACTGAATAAGTTTGATATTTGTACAGAAAATCCGCAAAACTGCCTTCTCTGCTTCGTTTAGATATCACGTGACACCACAGATAACCGTACACAGCTAACAGCATGACGAACGATGTAGGTGTATCGTGTTTGTTGTGATGGTAAATCCCAATTATTGCCCGTTTTTCTCGATTACTTATGTTATGCTAACATGCAAACCTAGTAACTGAGTTTAGAACAATGGACTTACACGAAGTCGTATAAACACAGTGAACAAACACGTCTGTACAGAATACACTAAAACTTCAACGTGTCCTCTCATTACTGAGGAGACAATTCCTCTGAACTCACACACTGGTGTACACAGGTAAATGATAAGGTGGTTTTAAACAACAAACGGACAAAATAATATTTTCTCACCTTTAAGGATTGTACCTAATTTTGACTGAGTATACGGTAGTATGCCCGAAGTTGGCAACTAACATTTCCTATTGTTAGCACGTCAGCGTTGGCAGGTACGGCAGCTGTGGTTGCTAAGATTAAATAGTTCTAGTGAATCTACGTAAAGATACCAGTATTGTTAAAAAAATGAAATAAACAACTCAACACTTTGTTTGATATCTTTTACGTTTTTAATTATCCGTCTCTGATTAACTTTGATTGTCAAACAAAGCGTGTATGGACACAGATTTAGTAGTGACGTGGTCAAATGTTCTCTATGAACTGTACGATTCAGCTGAAGAAAAGAGAGATGTTAATATTTTGATATATTTTTCTTCTTTCTTTCCTTTGGTCACCTCCTATCATTCTTACTTTAGGCCCTGACCCTGATCGTAGAAGTCGATCAAAATTGCCCCCCCCCCCCCCCCCCCCCCCCCCCCCCCTTCTCCACCAAGGTAATCTAGGATTTTCAGTCTTTTGTGATTAGGGAACATATTTGTGCGCGATATGTGTATGGTGAATGCGTATGTGTGTTTTGGAAGTCTCCTGGTTGAAGACCGGAACTTTTGCCGATTTAAGAGTGCCACATTACTAAATACATTCCGACATAGGATAATTGGACACTTGGGATTTTTAATCTTTCCTTTCATTCCTCACTGCTGTTTTTCTGCGCTTTGTTTTCTTCCTCTAGGCGTCTTCTCGACACCGGCCATCATACGCCCCTTGCTTAATAAGAACGTTTAACCAATTAAACCTAAAAACAAAACAAAAAGACGAAACAGCTCTATGGTGCGGTAGAATTAATTTTTACTTTCCTGTATTCAACTCACGTTGTTTCGAAATTTGAAAGGTTTTGATATATTGTGTGTCTTTTTGCACCGATAGATGATATAATACTTGTTCATATTATGCCTCCATTTTATCAATATCGAGTTAGAATTAAGGTTTTTCGTGGCTTTAATGTCGTGTAATTATTGATAGTGGCGAAGTCAATTTTGTCTCGAGATTGGCGAGATTCGTGTGTATAATATTTTATTGACTCAATGCAAGTATCACCAAGCGTTGAAAGTTAATGTTCCACCTAACATGTAAAAATTAACAAAAAAGTCAACGATATATATGTTTTAATGAAGTATCATCCATTTTTCTTGTTTTCAATACAGGGATTGGAACAGAAGATTCATTTTCCATTTAATATTATCTGTATTCTTCAGCGACTCTTGGAGGCCAGATGGGGATATTCCTGGGCGCAAGTTTACTGACACTATCGGAGCTGGTGGAGTTTTTGTTGATGGCTGGTCTTGTAGCGTGCAGGAGAATCATGAAAAGACGGCTACATTGACGCATTGATCGTTCTTCTAGCATGCAAGAGTCATGAAACAACGTTGGATGTTTCCTATTAATAATTGAAATTGAAGGAATTTGTAAGGTGTATATTACCTGTATTGATAAGCTGTTTGATATAAACAGCTTCGTATGAAAACAGAAACAAGTTTATTTTCGAGTGTCAGAATTTGTTCCCACGGGTATGCCTATAGTATGCTAGAAGATCTGGTAACCAAACTTAACGAAGATGGTGTCGATCAAGGGTTTAATCATTCTTACGATAGCATCTTCACTCTCTTTTCTATGAACCAAAGTCTTAAGTTTTACGAAATGCTTACCAGTGTAGTTCACAATTCTTTGTACTTATATTGCCGTTCCTTTTTTGGAAAAGAGAAAGCTGTCATTACAAGAGAACGAAGATTGTCCTTCAGTTTGGAATGGAGAATGGTAGTGTAAAGAGTAGAAAAATCAAACGTTTTGATTGAAGAAACCATTTAGAGATGTTCAACACCTATATTCCATAAAATCCACTTTTGGAGTAACCAGTATCCCAATAGGCCTGCAGCCCCGATTTAGTTGTTTTAGGAATATGGTATTTAAGAGGCTTAGTTGGACTCGAGCCAGCAATAAAATGTCGTTTGTGAAGATTCTTATGCAGTTTAGGAATCCAATGTTTCCTCCCACTATCGAGGATTTGCAAAATTTTTCGATATTGAAGAATGATTTGACATTATTTCGTCAAGCTCAGTGTAGGCAGTATTACCCTGGTTATAAAGTAATCGTGGCTCTTTTTGTAAGTAGGGACTGTGATAATGTTCACCGACGACGATCAACTTTGATCCAAGGCAGATGCCTTATCTGCAGACACAGCCACAAACCTGTCATAATAACAATATTACAGTGTTGTTTTGACATCGGGGTCAAGAAATACAAAGAGACTTGGATTTTAAACTACTTATTCTTTTAGAGGCTTGCCCGCAGAGAGATCAGAAAAATTGGCTAATAGAAAAAGATTTTTTACACATGACAGATTGTTGGAATTGTTGAGTTTTCATTTTATTTTCCTTATAAAACGCTGAAAAGTGATATTAAAACCTCATTTTTTAAATATTATTTATTTAATCGCAACCCGCAATAAGTACCCGCTATAAAGTGGAGTCTAATTTGATTGACACATCAAAGAAACAAGCACGTGCGATTTACAAAGAAGATTTGCCGTTATATTCCATACATTTCCTTCTCAGGTTGAGTTTTAAAACGTCTTTTAAATACATATTCTGTAATTGTTTTCAAGAAATAAAGTCGGAAAGCCTCTAATTTTGTCACATAGAAACGTGTACTGAAGTTTATTTAGTGATCGGAGATGTGCCGTTTACCGGTCCGTCTGCGGGTAAGCCTCTTTAAGAATTATGGACCTAGTGGCTTTTTTTTTTTATTCCACTCCAATAGTAACTACATATTTTCAAGCTGCATAATTAAACACCCATGCACACAATTTCCAAGCTCTACAAGTATACCAATTGCAAAATATTAAGTTCATATTTGACGACAGTTGGAATACTAGCAGATATTTTTGTCACAACATAACCAGATGGTGGGCTATTCAAATCACCCTGTGTCCTTGGGCCGTCCGTTCGAAAAACAATCCTTGTTATCACATTTTCTTGATAAGTACTGGAGGGATATTACTCAAAATTAATACAATCTGTATGTAGGTTTTTCCTTGGTCCCTTGTTGTGCAAATCAAATTTAATTTTTTGTCAGAAAAACAAAATGGCCGACAGGTGGCCATCTTGAATTCTAAGAATTGAAGTTAGTTATTATTTGCTTTTTTAAGTACTGAAGGGATGTTTCTCAAACTTCACATGTAGGTTCGACTTATTCATGCTATCACATTATTATGAGGGGAAAGAAGGGGGAAATACAGAGAAGATCAATCTGACATAGAACGAATAAAGATCATTCAATGGTGGTTGGCAAGATCCCTCTGGGATCTTTTGTTCTTTCAAGTATGCATAACTGCCACGGGAACAAGGAGCCACCAACAGGCAACATACAAATGTAACACAAATGGTAGGCGCCGACAGGAAAGAGAGGACACGATATTGATCCCGCCACGTGGTGCAGTAGATTTCACACTTACAGAGACCAACCAACCAATTGTTTTCCCATAGACTTTAGTGTTAACGTTTTGGAGTATTTCATTCAAATTCTTGATTTCAATATAACAATTATGGTTTATAACAAAAGTTTAGGGTCTGATATAACGCCTAATCAAAAACAAAAGTTGGGTCCTTCAGCTCAAATTTTCTCCAGGGTAGCCATTTTGAAAAAAGGTGAATTTCGCAGTAAAAATTCTCAAAAATCTTAAATGTTTACCTGTTTATTATTATTACCTGAACTTTTGGGAAAAAATCAATCAGACTTACGAAATTGTTATCAACATTTCTTATTGATAGTTACCTATCAGGCTACATATCTATTTTCTCACTTCATAACATACTGGCCAATCAGTGGCTGCCAGACATTTTATCCTTGGCTCAACGTTCTATACAAAGGGGCTGTTTCAAAAATATATCTTTTCAATTGGTTGGTTGTTCCCTACAGAACTTCCCCGATTGAGGGTGCCTAGTATATCGTCGTGAATTATACTAGTGCATCTCTCGAAAAAAATATTCAACGACATGCAGAAATTGTTCCCCGTGAAAATTCATGATTTTATATTTGTGATGAGAGCTCATTTTTAAATGTTATATCATATTGTCAATGTGCAAACTAAGTTCCATCGACAAAACATTTGCAGGATACGTTCATTATTCAAATCAAATTGTAATAAACTGTTGATGAAATGCAAAAATCGTCATTTGTCCATAAAAACTATACACTCGATTGATTAATCTGAAGATATCAGCAGGCATTAGAACAAAATTTCATTACAATACATTAATTTTTTTTTGCATGATTTGTTATTTTTTCAATTGTGCTTAGGGTATAATCATTATGAAGTACTTGGATAAACCAAGGCTGTTTCTTTACTTTTTCTCTTACTTTATTTCTTTCTAGATTGGTCAACATGTAGGACATTATGATCGTAAGAGACGACTAAATATGGGATATGATATTTTCTCTTCTCTTTAGCAACTTTGTTCTTCCTAATTTCCCCATTGACGCTGCTCACTTTTGGTATTTGTTGAGCGTTTTCACCTGTGAGGAAGGCTGGATTTGTGTTCTGTCCCCTGGACGAGACATACCTGAGGTTGTAAAAATGGTAGTTATTAATACGAGTGGGAACACTGATTTCCCCGTTGTCAGTATACCGGGCTGGAATGTCCTGTTGGGTGTCCTTGGCAATATGCTTCAATAATGTAGCACTATAAAGT
Source organism: Pecten maximus (assembly GCF_902652985.1). NCBI lineage: Eukaryota > Metazoa > Mollusca > Bivalvia > Pectinida > Pectinidae > Pecten > Pecten maximus. The sequence goes on from NW_022982965.1 coordinate 10,145, forward strand.
CGGCATACTTTTTTCGCTATCAAAAGGAGACGATCATAAACCACAGCCTCCCAAACCACACATATGTTACAAGCATGTATCTCGCACACAGGCGAGTCGTCTCTTGTACGAGATGAATCCGTGTGGCGAGTCTGTGTATATTGTAAGGCTACAGTATACTGCCAAAGGTACCTAGCAGAATGTCGTACCCGGACACATTATACCGACAACGGGCTAGCCCCATTCCCAACTTACTGTGTGTCTCGGCAAGGGGATAGAACCCAAAGCCGTCCGGACAAGGACGATTGCTCAACTAAAGGCCAAAAAATAGGCAGTGTCAAGGGAGACATTAGAAAGAAATTTGTAAATAAAGAAGAGAAAGACACTACTTACAATTCATGCAATGGGCAGCAGGAACAATTCTTTAGCCCTGCCTGTAGAACAAAGTTCATGTACAAAATGTATGTATTTATATTTGAGATAAATTTATATTTCATGACTCAATTGTTTGTTATACTGATTTTTGCTGCTCAGTTAAATAAACGCTAACAATTAGGCCTGTGTGTTAGTCAGAAAAACTACAAAGAATACCGTACACAAACTTATTAGAACCTCCAATGAATCGCTAAAGTTCCCTTCATGGGACAGTTGTACAAATTGTAAGATTGCCCACGTCCTATCTGGAGAACGTTTCACCAACGTTTACGTCAGGATACGACGTTGCGTTAAGGTTGTAGTAATTAATGTTGCAAATGAGTTTCGAGAAGGTTTATATACAACGTGTCCACAACGTTACTGTTACGAAATTACATCTTTTTATTTACATTCTTAGACGTTGTCACAGTATCTTACATATGTTATTTTCTACTTTTCTGGTACATATTCAACCATCGTGGGATTTAAGTTGGCCGGCAATTTGAAAGAACTGGAGAAACATATTTCTGCTGAGTTGTCCGACAGGACTCTAACCTGGGTAAAACATGACTTCCATATGTCCTTAAGTACTCAGTATGATACATGTGTTGTAATTGTGTACATTATTGGGCGTCTGCGATATGATCGAGTCTGTAGCCCTTCACATCATATAATGTGTACACCAGTCATGCAATTAACGTTTCCTTCATCTAAGTTTTCAGGACGCTTTCTTTGCTAGACAAATTCTAATAAATAGTTCATCGTTTCAAAAAGGCGATGGAAATTTAAAAAGTAATTTGCTATCATAACCATTGACGTTTGGTGTAGAAGTTTCTGTACGTAGGAAGTAAGAATTGTACCCGCTGTCCAGTAGGACTGGGTGTGGTATCCGTCTGGGTGTCTCCAGCAGTATATTTCAGTGAAGTGACACTATAAAGTTGTCATTTGTCCCGCACTATCACAAGGAGGAAAACCACACCACAGCCTCCCAAAACACGCGCACAAATGTATCGCACACCCCAAACACGCGCACACATGTATCGCACACCCCAAACACGCGCATACATGTATCGCACACCCAAAACACGCGCGCACATGCATCTCGTACACAGGAGGGGGTTTCCTTAATGGCTCTAACTGTTAATAAGACGTTAAACATTACTTGCCTAAACAAAAATTGGCTAAGAATAGTTCGCTTGCGTTACTACAGTACATGTACTCTGAATTTAGAGATATCAATACACAATGAATAACATGATGATGTCTTGAGAAATTCTGTTAAATCAATGGTGTTGAAACAGTTCATGTTTTTCTTGAGACAAGAAATCAATTCGTCATTGTTAGATCAAACAGATAGTATTTCCTATTAATACACAATCTGTGGACTTCTCAAGCATTCATTTACCCGGGAGTATGTCCGTATTTACAAACTTACTGACACCATTTCCGAGAGAGATTAAAACGTACAGTGTATTTGTTTACAAATCGTGGAACTGTGCTATGTCTATCAAGATCCCAAGGTGAACTTTAGTGGCGAAAACCGTCCCGTGTATAAGGATTTGAACATAGCATACAGGTAACGGTAAACTTTGGGAACTGGTTCAGTAATTTGGTTTTATATACGGTTAACATCCTATCATCAGCCATGGTGAATTAAGGACGGCCTCTCCTGTGTTCTACAAAAGATTCTACATCACAATATGATAGCACATATAAATATGACGTAAAAAGACGAGGGCAGAATACGAACCACTAAAAAGTACCCGAAGAATATTACCAGGTGTTCCGAAAAGTTAGCGTCCTCGGCTTATTAACAACACCGGCCATAGTTCAAATCCAAATAAAGGCACATTCTCAAAAAAACAAAAAAAAACAAAAAAAAACTGTGGTGTTGAAAAAAGAATTAAAACTGGTTGATCTGATTGACAGTACGAAATCCCACACAGATACAGTCCATTTCGGAATATATGAATTTCGTGAAGTGTTGGTTACTTTAATCGTTTCTCTCTCTTCTAGACAGACAATTCTCTTCTCTATAATGCCCCTCTTGACACTGCCTCACTTTTGGTCCTAATTTGAACGTTCGCTCCTGTGAGGTAGGCTTAGCATTCTATCCCGTGGTACATCACAAGAAGGCAAACACAAATATACCGTAGCCTTCAACACACGCACGCACGGACGCAGGGGAGGCCGTCCTTAAATGACAATGGCTGTAGATTGGACGTTAAACATTAAACCCAAAGAAAACCCCCGTGAACTTCGCAATTTATATGACGTCACCTGGAAAAAGATGGACAACAAAGTTTATATCATTTAATTTTTTTCTGTGTACGATCAATTGACGTCATATCGTTTCGCTCCAATACCAAATAATATAAAATTTAACATATCATTTACCCAACCCTATTGTTTAGAAAGTACTCCATTTATCATAGTACACTAGAAAATGAGGTTGTAAAAATATGAAAACTCGATTTTATTTGTGTACATCCATGATTTTCTTATTTCTAACAAATAATTCTCATCGAAAAATCATCTTTGTTCTAAGATGGGTAGGGGCAATTACTATGTATTGGCCACTTTTGAAATCTCCCTGAAGCACAACATTTCACGTATACGTTTTGTGTGTCAATATTTGTCCAGAGCTCTACTAAATAGTCATCATCCGTAATACTTCCATTATATGATGTAGAGTCTGGTTCCTCCGGAAAATGGTTGTCTCCAGTGACTTTTCCTGATTGTAACTGAACGTACTGGGTTTAGCTTCCCACTGACTTAGTTATCTGATTAGTATCCCATTAGGAACCAGACTGGGTAATCATTGACCAAAACTTTGGTCACTCTGACCTACATTTTTACAGTTTGTCCGGACTTTATCTCCTACACAACATGTCATTGGAAGTTCCTACTTGAGTCGTGGGTTCACCAAAGTGACCCGGCTGTCATGTACCAAAAAGTAGGTCACTGAACTACATTTTCATCTTTTACCTACATATAAAAAAAAAAAAAAAAAAGACACAAAAAAAAACGGGCTGTATCCATCTTAGAAGTTAAGATAAAGTAACAGCAAGTTATATATTGTTTTATTGCTGTTACCGTTAAAATAATTCTGATACCAAATTTTAATTTGTAAAAGAGCATTCATTGGGTTAATTATGTTGTTAATTCATGTTATGTAGATGTATTGGAGATGGCCGTTTAATTAAGTTACTCGGATTCAATGTCTTTGGCACTTTTAATTCATTTTAAGTAACTTATGGTGGCATGGATCTGCCATCACATAACGAGATAATTTTGTCAACATATCGAGATAAATATACCATATAGCGAGATAATAAAACGACATAGCGAGATAAAACAACCGACATAGCGAGATAATTTAATGCGTTTACGAAGTCGCTATCTCGACATCTTGCCGCATTAGATGCTACTACTGACATGGATTTTTTTTTCTTGTCAACGTCACGTGACCCTCATTCGGAAGTTCAGCGCGCCATATGTATCTAACATGCTTAGTTTACCTGTTTGTTGTAGGCCTAGGTGTTGGGCCGTTCAGCTTCCCTGTCCAAGCCTCGTGTGCACTAGCGCGCTGAACTTCCGAATGGAGGTCACATGACGTTGACAAGAAAAAAAATCAAGTCAGTAGTAGCATCGAATGCGGCGAGATATCGAGATAGCGACTTCGTAAACGCATTAAATTATCGCGCTATGTCGGTTGTTTTATCTCGCTATGTCGTTTTATTATCTCGCTATATGGTATATTTATCTCGTTATGTTGATAAAATTATCTCGTTATGTGATGGCAGATCCATGCCACCATAGTAACTTGTTATATTCATACATTGCCTTTTTACAAACGTACTTAAATGAGTACTGTTACGTGAACAAATTATTTATTAGTTCGATGTGTTCAATACCTAAATATAGATTACTAGCCTCTACTATATGTGTTCAATACCTAAATATAGATTACTAGTATCTACTATATGTGTGTCATACCTAAATATAGATTACTAGTATCTACTATTTGTGTGTCATACCTAAATATAGATTACTAGTCTCTACTATTTGTGTGTCATACCTTAATATAGATTACTAGTCTCTACTATATGTGCGTCATACCTTAATATAGAGTACTAGTATCTACTAATTGTGTGTCATACCTAAATATAGATTACTAGTCTCTACTATATGTGTGTCATACCTTAATATAGATTACTAGTATCTACTAATTGTGTGTCATACCTAAATATAGATTACTAGTATCTACTATGTGTGTGTCATACCTTAATATAGATTACTAGTCTCTACTATATGTGTGTCATACCTAAATATAGATTACTATAGTCTCTACTATATGTGTGTCATACCTAAATATAGATTACTAGTCTCTACTATATGTGTGTCATACCTAAATATAGATTACTAGTCTCTACTATATGTGTGTCATACCTAAATATAGATTACTAGTCTCTACTATATGTGTGTCATACCTAAATATAGATTACTAGTCTCTACTATATGTGTGTCATACCTAAATATAGATTACTAGTCTCTACTAATTGTGTGTCATACCTAAATATAGATTACTAGTCTCTACTATATGTGTGGCATACCTAAATATAGATTACTATAGTCTCTACTATATGTGTGTCATACCTAAATATAGATTACTATAGTCTCTACTATATGTGTGTCATACCTAAATATAGATTACTAGTATCTACTATATGTGTGTCATACCTTAATATAGATTACTAGTATCTACTATATGTGTGTCATACCTTAATATAGATTACTAGTATCTACTATATGTGTGTCATACCTTAATATAGATCACTAGTGTCTACTATATGTGTGCCATACCTTAATATAGATAACTATAGTCTCTACTATATGTGTGTCATACCTTAACATAGATTACTAGCCTCTACTATTTGTGTGTCATACCTTAATATAGATTACTAGTATCTACTATATGTGTGTCATACCTAAATATAGATTACTAATCTCTACTATATGTGTGTCATACCTAAATATAGATTACTAGTCTCTGCTATATTTGTGTCATACCTAAATATAGATTACTAATCTCTACTATATGTGTGTCATATCTAAATATAGATTACTATAGTCTCTACTATATGTGTGTCATACCTAAATATAGATTACTAGTCTCTGCTATTTGTGTGTCATATACCTAAATATAGATCGCTAGTCTCTACTATTTGTGTGTCATACCTAAATATAGATTACTAGTCTCTGCTATTTGTGTGTCATATACCTAAATATAGATCGCTAGTCTCTACTATTTGTGTGTCATACCTAAATATAGATTACTAGTATCTACTATTTGTGTGTCATTTACCTAAATACAGATCGCTAGTCTCTACTATTTGTGTGCCATACCTAAATATAGATTACTAGTATCTACTATTTGTGTGTCATACCTAAATATAAACTAATCTCTACTATATATGTATATCCGCAAACGCGTAACATTACATCGCGAACAAATATCCCATGAACGGTATAGACATTTACCAATAAGTCGACATATAACAGAATGCAATAACGGTTTTTTTCAAATATTTCCATTATACACTTTTTCATCAGAAACCGATCGGATACAAAGAGAGGCGAAAGAATCTGAAATCATAAACATTTTAAAACCTGATTTAAATATTAATAGGTAACCTTAATGTAATACTTTCTAATAAGGAGTATGCCCCATCATATTATGACGTCATCAAGAGATAACAATTCGTGACGTCACACCATTATGGACTGTTACTATGCACCTGAAGATCTAATAGAGTGAAAGCGCTAGTGCAAAATGTAACGTCTTCTTTTGTCAATTATCAGTTTTATATTTCATTTCAAAATATTTTATTGTCAACACAACAAGTATAAATTTACATTGAATATCGTACAGAATTGGTGTTGGCAAAAAGGGATTGGACAACAGGCTCAGCCTATATTAGTCCTTTCCTATAAATTTCCAGTTTAGTGAACATGAAGTAGGAAAAGTCAATAATTGATATATATAAACAAAGAAAACACATTCTCACTCACTCTCACACTACTATGTACTCATGATATATTATTAAGTTGATTTAACCTTTATATAAACAAATGAGTATATATAGACATAAATATTACTTATAATTTTTAAAGCGTTTACTTTTTTTCAGGTAAGAACTAGTGTTGGAAAGTATGGTTCTGTTTAAATCAGTTGACAAGTCACTGATACCATATAAAAGAACTTGAAGATTAATATATCCTAGAAGGTTATAAACTGTTATAATGTGATGTCGAATATTCAAGTAAAGTGGACATTGAAAGAAGAAGTGAATTGCATTTTCAATATTAGCACCACATGTACAAGAACCATCATCAACCAAGTGATCCATACATTTATCATAATTTAAATCACTAGCTTTGTTTCGTAATTGACATAAAACTATATTAAGACTACGAGGGCTGCAATTGATAAAAACATCAGAAATCATAGTTGGAAGTACAGTTTTTGGTTTGGATTTGAAGCTAGAAATAGAAACAGAATTCCTTAAAGGGTCCTCGAGAGAGTTCCAGTAATTCATAGTAGAGGGGAAAAAACTGTTGTTATAATTGTTAGTTCTAGTATTAGGTACATTGAAGTATCTTTCATTTCTGAAATTATAAGTATTATTAGACATTCATGAATGGTTGGATGATGTTATAGAGATATGCCGGTGTATACTTATTAATGATTTTATACATGAGTGTAAGTTTATGATTATGTCTTCTGGTTTGTAATATATCTAATTGTACTTCTGAGTAAAGTATGTGGTGGGATGTGCCTTTTCTTAAAACCGGTTATGATCCTTAGGGCTTCTAATTGAACAGATTCAAGTAAATCAGATTCATGTTTTGTACAGTTATCCCAAACTATATCTGCATATTCTAGTATTGTATGCTATATATATTGTTTTGAGAGTATTTCTATCAACTTTATATTTAAAAATTCTAAGGATATTTAGTCTAGTTGAAGCTTTTTCATAAATATTATTAATATGGTCAGACCAAGTACCTTTTTTGTTAAATGTTAACCCTAAATGTTTATGATAGTCAGATTGAGTTATTGGATGATTATTAAAGAAGATAGTTGGATGAGGATTAGTATGTTTGCGGGTGAATGTTATTGCAACTGTTTTATTTGGATTAAAAAGGACTTGCCATTGGTTAGCCCATGCAGTAATAGCAGAAAGATCATCATTGAGAATGTCAGCTAGAGCATCAGGATCATCATTAGTACCTACAATTACATATAAGGATGTATCATCAGCAAACAATTTAATATTAGAAGTTACATTATCTGTAATATCATTAATAAACAATAAAAATAGAAATGGTCCAAGAACAGATCCTTGAGGAACACCTGCATGTATTGACTTGATGTTCGACTGATAATTATCAATAATTACTCTTTGTTTTCTATCAGATAAGTAAGCTTTGAACCACTCAAATACTTTTCCTTTGATACCGTATTTTTTCAATTTATATAAAAGACCTAAATGCCATACTCGATCAAATGCCTTACTTATATCACAGAAAACAAAACGCAAATCATTACCTTTATCTAAATTGGAACTAATTGTGTTAAAAATGTCAACGAGTTGATTAACAGTTGAATCTCTGGGTTGAAATCCAGACTGATTTTCACTTAGTAGATTATATTTCATTATGTAATTATAGGTATACTTGAAGATAATTTTTTCCAACATTTTGATAAAAGTAGAAGTAATGGCTATGGGTCTGTAATTGTTTAAATCATTAATATCACCCTTACCTTTATAAAGAGCATTTACATCAGCTGTTTTAAGAATGTCTGGAATTTCGCTTTGAGATAGAGTTAGATTGAATAATAACTTGAGAGGATAAACTAGTGAGGTTGGTAAGTTTTTTATGATCCGAAGTAAAATTCCATCAGGACCAGCAGGTTTATTAGAATTAAGAATATGAAATTGATCTTTAATATCCTGATCAGTAATGATAATTTCGGAAAATTCAAAAGGACAAAGTGGTGGTAAGTCGGGAAGATTTGTGTCTGTAATGTCAGATGCAATCGAAGTGAAGAAATCATTGAAAGCTGTGGCTTTATCAAGGGGATGAACAAGTATTTTACCATTAATATTCAGTGGAGTTGAATTAGCATTAGTATTATTCATTTTAGTTAATGACTTAGCAATACTCCACCATTTCTTTGGATGAACAGATTTATTGGTAAGTTCATTTTGTAATTTTTCCAAGTAATTGTCTTTAGCATTCCGAATAAGTTCTACAACTTCATTACGAATAGTTCTGAAATTAGCCCAGTCCTGGTTTCGATTATGATATTTTGCTCTTTTGTGTATCCTATTTTTTTGCCTAAGTTTACATCTTATTTCTGCTGTCATCCAAGGTTTGTCATCAGGGTGAATTGTTACTGTTTTGTGAGGAATATGTTTGTTAGTAGATTCATTAATTTTATCTATCAAAATTTAATAAAGTTCATTTATGTTGGTGTTCTCATGAAATAATATATCCCAGTTAATATTAAGTAAGTCATTGTTGATAGCATTCCAATCAGCAGTATTGAAATCATATATATACACTTCTTGTAAGATTTGATTTTTAATGTTTTAAAGGAGACATGCGCTAATATTGGACAATGATCACTACAAAGAGGAGACAAAACTTATGTGTTACTAAATATATTGATATTGTTAGTAAAAAATATATCTATTAGTGTAGATGATGTACTAGTAATACGAGTTGGTTCTTTAACATCTTTATGTAGTTGATATTTAGTCATAATCATTGATAGATGGGAGTTAGGTCTAAGTGTTAATAAGTCGATATTAATGTCACCAGTAATGATAACGTTAAGGTTAGTATCAATAAGATTATCAATAACATCAGTTTTATATGTATATTAGTATATTGGTCTCTGCTTCATGGAAATATTTGCGGCTTAATATTTCATCATTGATCCTTAATAATCCTAAATAAAGTTCATTTCAAATAATTTCAGAACCAATGATACAAGAAATAGCAGGTTGCGATCCACGAACAATAGACCTGGTACGTCACCCGTAATAATATGTTCCCTACGTTCTCAAAGACAATGATACGT
>NW_022982966.1:0-19030 GCF_902652985.1 Pecten maximus
TAATCAGAACAACCTCACACCGATCCATACCGGTAATCTAAACAACCTCACACCGATCCATACCGGTAATCAGAACAACATCACACCGATCCATACCGGTAATCTAACAACCTCACACCGATCCATACCGGTAATCAGAACAACATCACACCGATCCTATACCAGTAATCTAAACAACCTCACACCGATCCATACCGGTAATCTAAACAACATCACACCGATCTATACCAGTAATCTAAACAACCTCACACCGATCCATACCGGTAATCAGAACAACCTCACACCGATCTATACCAGTAATCTAAACAACCTCACACCGATCCATACCAGTAATCAGAACAACCTCACACCGATCCATACCAGTAATCTAAACAACCTCACACCGATCCATACCGGTAATCTAAACAACCTCACACCGATCCATACCGGTAATCTAAACAACCTCACACCGATCCATACCAGTAATCTAAACAACCTCACACCGATCCATACCGGTAATCTAGAACAACCTCACACCGATCTATACCAGGTAATCAGAACAACATCACACCGATCTATACCGGTAATCTAAACAACCTCACACCGATCCATACCGGTAATCAGAACAACATCACACCGATCTATACCGGTAATCTAAACAACCTCACACCGATCCTATACCAGTAATCTAAACAACATCACACTGATCCATACCGGTAATCTAAACAACCTCACACCGATCCATACCGGTAATCTAAACAACCTCACACTGATCCATACCGGTAATCTAAACAACCTCACACCGATCTATACCAGTAATCTAAACAACCTCACACCGATCTATACCAGTAATCTAAACAATCTCACACCGATCTATACCAGTAATCTAAACAACCTCACACCGATCCATACCAGTAATCTGAACAACCTCACACCGATCCATACCGGTAATCTAAACAACCTCACACCGATCTATACCAGTAATCTAAACAACATCACACCGATCCATACCGGTAATCTAAACAACCTCACACCGATCCATACCGGTAATCAGAACAACCTCACACCGATCCATACCGGTAATCAGAACAACATCACACTGATCTATACCAGTAATCTGAACTGAACCATACCTGATTTTACCTCCTGTCAGTGTTATTTGGCTAGGCACAGAACCATTCCCTGTTATATTAGTGTACGAGATGTTTATGGATCCCATTAAGTCATCGGGACTAAAGCGATCTTTATCCCAGCCTTTAATATCAATCCATACACCTTTCTGTAAAAAAAAATCAAAACAAAACAAGTTAGGGAGCATTGCATCAGCTTCCAAACTGACATGTGCATTTATTTGGTAAAACAGAAAGAAGTTAGATAATGGTCATCGCCTGTGACAATTATACCATTATATATAGAAAGCAAAATTACAAAAATGTTCTCTTTTTTGGGCCCTGCAACTCAACCCCAATGGATCACAGCAGTTTCATTCATAAAAGATATGATTGCCATCCCCTAATGATGTTGCTCACCAAATACGGTTGTAACCACTCAAGGGTTAAGAAGGAATAGGGTTATAAAGCAAAATTTTAGTAAAGTTCCCCTTTTTGGACTCTCCCCCTTTTGCACCAGGGTTCGTACTAGCTTCTTGCTTTATAAAATATGATTGACCTCCTCAAATGATGTTTCACACCATATTTGGTTTTAATCTACCTAAGGGTTCAGAAGGAGTAGGGTTATAAGGCAAACTTTCTGTAAAGCTGCCCTTATTAGACCTTTCCTCTTTGGCTCGAGGGGTCGTACTAGCTTCATTTTAATAAATATGATTCATCTCCCCGACTGATGTTTCACATCAATTTTTGCTGTAATCCACCAAAGGGTTAGGACGGAGAAGGGTTTTTAAGCAAAATTTCAACAAAATTGCCAGTTTTTGGGCCCCGCCCCTCTGCCTCACACCAGCCTCATTTATGTAAAAAAATACCGCACTCCCTCCAGCATATTTCACAAAAAATTTGATTGTAATCCACTCAAGGTTTAAGACAATATATAGGGTATGAAGACAAAATTTCAACAAGTTCCCCTATTGGGCCCTTCTCCTCTTGCCCCACGGGTTGGACGGACCATCTTCATTCATATAAAATATGATCGTCCTCTCTCAATGATGTTTCAAACCAAATTTGAATGAATCCACTTGCGTCAAAAGGGAGTAGGGTTTTAAAGCAAATTTCCAGCAAAGTTTCCTCATTTTGCGGCCCCGCAAATGCTATGTTTTCTTAACTGAACACTATGTTTGCTGGGTTGTCAATGTTAGATTATGGTATAGAATTGATGTTTATATATGATATGAAGGCGGAGTATTTAAGGGCTATCCTGAACATTGCATGAAAGGAAAGAGATGACTATGAGGGCGGAGTGTTGAAAAGCTATCCTCGATGTCCTATAAAAGGTTAGAAATGACGATGTGGGCGGAGTATTTTAAGACTATCCTGGATATTATATAAAACTGAAGAAATAACTATGAGGGCAGAGTATTTAAAGAAAGACTTGGATATACTATAAAAGATAAGAAATGACAATGTGGAAGCATGATACCTCCCCACAGTCGAGTAAAATAAGTGCAATGCGTGTATAAATGGGACAAAAGCCCGCCCTGAGTTTATTTCAGAGTTTACCTCACATATCTGTATAAGGGATCCTACGTTACTGTCGTTACCAAATGAAGCTAAATAGATCGAGGTTACGTGTAAATTATCTGCAAAAGTAACAGTGACATCGTTTCACATTTGCTTACTAGGTGTTCAGAGTTATACACAATACATGTACATGAGTCTGTTCTGCCTTAATGCTAGTAATGAAGTAAATGTCAGTTAATATAGCGTTTTCCTTCTTGAAGACAGTGAACAACGGAATTATTTTTCGGAAGTCTTTCACGTATTTAACTGGCGAATGACAAGTAGGAGAGCTTGCTGGTAGTTGTTTCAGACTGAGTTGATTTGCTGTTCTCCGATATGTTTCTACTGTATTACTTTTATGAATCGGAATTGGTAATTCTAATTTTTGTAATGGTGTGTCGTTTTTCTGGTAAAGTCAATTATACTTATGACACAGTGTCAGTCTATTAATGTGCCGAGTTTCCATTTTTTAAATTAGATAATTAGAAATGTTTAATGTCGTAGCCGGGCTAAAACTATACAAGGTAGTAATCATGTAATATATACCATATTCTAAAATTATTTCATACATGTCGACTAGCGTTGGTGTCACCGTTATCAGCGTGGAGATGTCCCTGTTTCAATAGTGTTCGTTTAAGCCTCAATCGTTATTCTAGGCCAACAATACAATCTAATACAATAGAGTTTACCTCAATAATGAAGTTGAATGGGTTCCTTAATCCTCCAACGTTGTGAGAAAATACAAAGTCGTCTATGTCATATATAAGTCTTGTTTTTCCACTTCCATATGTACATGTCCTGCAAAAGATAGCACGCTGTTGTGTATGCTGATTACACGGTGAACACATCGAGGAAATATAATAATGTAGAAATATACTGTACATAGTGTTCCTATGGCCAGTGAGTTATGTACACTTTAGGACGAGTCAGGGGTAGATTGACGAAAATCCCCGCAGAAACTATACATAACCGGATATAGAACGAACTGTATAACTTTAGAGATTATATAGCTTCAGATATATAACGAACTGTGTAAGTTTAGAGATTATATAGGACTAGATATAGAACGATCTGTGTAAGTTTAGAAATTATATAGCACTAGATATAGAACGAACTGTGTAAGTTTAGAGATTATATAGGACTAGATATATAACGATCTGTGTAAGTGTAGAGATAATATAGGACCAGGTATAGAACGAACTGTGTAAGTGTAGATATATTATTTATAACCGGATATATACCGAACTGTGCAAGTTTAGAATTATAAAGAACCGGATATAAAACGAACTGTGCAAGTTTAGAGATTATATAGAACCGGATATAGAACGACCTGTGTACGTGAATTGATTATATAGCTCTAGATATAGAACGAACTGTGTAAGTTTAGAGATTATATAGCACTAGATATATAACGATCTGTGTAAGTGTAGAGATTATATAGCACCAGGTATAGAACGATCTGTGTTAATTAAGAGATTATATAGAACAAGACATAGAACGATCTGTGTAAGTTTAGAGATTATATAGCACCAGGTATAGAACGATCTGTGTTAATTTAGAGATTATATAGAACAAGACATAGAACGAACTGAATAATGAAATTATATAGAACAGCATATAGAATGAATTCAGAAAGTGTAAAGAGAGAACTATTGGAGCTGTCTGATCACGAATTGACGAAGATAATTATAAGTTGATGATCAAAAGGTTAAACACATACTCTATTATCATGCTTTTATGTCTTACATATATTTTGATTAAATACTGGCTAGACATTCCTTTAGTAAATTGATATTGATTTGAAAATAAGACTTAGTCAGTCACATTACATCTGTGTATGAAGTTCTCGTATTCATTGCTTTATGAAAACCAATTAGGTAAGATTTGTTACAGCAAGTACTTAAGATGGATTTATATCAACTGATATATACTTGCTGGTCATTAAAACACATATGTACACTAGAAATACATATATGTTATCATATGCTACAAATGGGTTAGTGTAAAAACGGTAGCCTATCAGAAGCAGGACATTACCAGCTATAAATATATTATTAATTCTCTAAAATCCTAAAGTCAAGGAGACCAAACTGACGGTCGTCTGTCTGTTCGTCCATCAGTAGTACACATTATTACTGTTGTAGTCACTCTGGATGGTAAGTCTTGATGGAATAGGGCTATTCAAACAATCAAAATGATATGTAGATAGAAATTAGATCCGTTGTACAATAAATGTAATCTTCATTGCATCCAAATGTTCTATTAACACTAACATCCCGTGACTGGTCCTATTGACTTTTGGATCCTTGTTGTTAGTTAATTAGTCATGTTTGTCATCCAATTCCACAGAAAAAAATATATGCGTAATATCAATAAACGTTCAGACAGAGGAAAATATAGTTTAAAACTGAGAAAGGATAACTATGTAATAATCAATTAAACTAATGACGATTCTTTTTTCGGATACTAATGGATCAATGACACGTGTGGATTTATTTCAATTCTTTGATTTACCAATATATTTTTCCTAATATAACAAAACAAAACTGCTATTGAAGTATGTCATAGTAAGTTTTTGAATAAAGCCATAAGAAGCATATGTCAAAATTTACTTGGCGCAGGAAATCGCCTTCTTGGGCATTTGCTGTCTACTGGATGATGTTATGTATATACATGTATGTCCGGTTATGCACAGAACATCTATTTAATCATTCAATAAAGAGGTTTACTGAATTGTAAATCACTGACGTTTAGCGCTCTATGTCCTTGTGGTACAGGGATTGTTACGTATAGGGCACTATGACCTTGTAATACAGGGATTGTTACTAATAGGGCACTATGTCCTTGTGATACAGGGATTGTTACTAAAAGGGCACGCTGACCTTGTGATACAGGGATTGTTACGTATAGGGCACTATGACCTTGTGATACAGGGATTGTTACCATTAGGGCACTATGGCCTTGTGATACAGGGATTGTTACCAATAGGGCACTATGTCCTTGTGATACAGGGATTGTTACCATTAGGGCACTATGGCCTTGTGATACAGGAATTGTTACCATTAGGGCATTATGACCTTGTGATACAGGGATTGTTACGTATAGGGCACTATGGCCTTGTGATACAGGGATTGTTACTAATAAGGGCACTATGGCCTTGTGATACAGGGATTGTTACGTATAGGGCACTATGGCCTTGTGATACAGGGATTGTTACCAATAGGGCACTATGGCCTTGTGATACAGGGATTGTTACCATTAGGGCACTATGGCCTTGTGATACAGGGATTGTTACCAATAGGGCACTATGGCCTTGTGATACAGGGATTGTTACGTATAGGGCACCATGACCTTGTGATACAGGGATTGTTACGTATAGGGCACTATGGCCTTGTGATACAGGGATTGTTACCATTAGGGCACTATGGCCTTGTGATACAGGGATTGTACACAATCTGCTGTACAATAATGGCAAAGAGTAGACATGGGTTTTAAAAGCTGTTCAGGAGGGTGATATACTCAAGGTTGATCACAGTAGTAACCGATTAAGTACCGTCTAAATAAAAACTCCAGTGTTATTTTGCAAGTCTGTAAGTCACTACCGTGGCTGATTTTACACAAGTAACTTTAACCATTGTTAGTGTGTATCATAGCTAACCACTGACCTTGTTATTGACATGCCTCCGAGATTTTGTTAAGTTTTTTATAGTTTTCAACAAAATATGCGAACAATGTTGCTTCAGGGGGACACAATTATCTCATTGTTCCATTTATACTCCACAAGCTAACCATAACGTTATGTGTATACACGTGCACTGTACGCATTATAAAATAATTCTATTTTGACTTAGAATTGTAAATGGCGTTGTAAATAATATCACACAAATATGGCATACATGTATAAAAGGAGGCAATTCAAACATGTCAAAAATGCACTTATTAGATAATACATAAGAAACGTTAATGAGAATTTTTTTATGATATGTGATATGGCACGCATCTGTGCTTATATATGTTTACAAGATCCGAAAAGTACTGATTATTTGACAGTGACATATTTATTATTAACTATATTTGGTAGAGGCCTATATATAAGAACGTTTTTGCCAGAATCTAACAAGTCAGTATGGTGTCCGATGTTAGTTTAACGGGATGAGCTATAGCAAAAGATATGCAAATAAAAAAGTACACGATATTGATTGATATTGACTACCTGTGATCTTGGGTGAGAATACTGACTTCCTTTATTCCTTTTAGTTTTTCTAAGATGTGCAATTGGAAAATATACCACGTTGATTGCTATCACTTATTTAACTTTGATGTTTGATGACCTGTGTCTTAATGACATTTCGGCATAAATTCACACTGTTATCAAGTTAAACATATACGAGACTGATTGAAACTTAAAAACTTACTTGACCTTTGACACTTGGTAACATATATATTGTGTTTTAAATCAATTACTAGTATGTGAAGAGTATGTATTTATATTCGTGGTAACACTCTATGTATTATAAGTCTGATGAGTATGACACATACTCGTGGTTACACTCTATAATATTCGTGGTAACACTCTATGTATTATAAGTATGATGAGTATGACACATACTCGTGGTTACACTCTATAATACTCGTGGTTACACTCTATGTATTATAAGTATGATGAGTATGACACATACTCGTGGTTACACCCTATGATACTCGTGGTTACACTCTATAATACTCGTGGTTACACTCTATGTATTATAAGTCTGATGAGTATAGTACATACTCGTGGTTACACTATAATACTCGTGGTTACACTCTATGTATTATAAGTTTGATGAGTATGACACATACTCGTGGTTACACTCTATAATACTCGTGGTTACACTCTATATATTATAAGCCTGATGAGTATGACACATACTCGTGGTTACACTCTATGATACTCGTGGTTACACTCTATAATACTCGTGGTTACACTCTATATATTATAAGCCTGATGAGTATGACACATACTCGTGGTTACACTCTATGATACTCGTGGTTACACTCTATAATACTCGTGGTTACACTCTGTGTATTATAAGCCTGATGAGTATGACACATACTCGTGGTTACACCCTCACATACTCGTGGTTACACTCTATGTATTATAAGTCTGATGAGTATGACACATACTCGTGGTTACACTCTATAATACTCGTGGTTACACTCTATAATACTCGTGGTTACACTCTATGTATTATAAGTTTGATGAGTATGGTACATACTCGTGGTTACACTCTATAAAACTCGTGGTTACACTCTATAATACTCGTGGTTACACTCTATGTATTATAAGTTTGATGAGTATGGTACATACTCGTGGTTACACTCTATAAAACTCGTGGTTACACTCTATAATACTCGTGGTTACACTCTATGTATTATAAGTTTGATGAGTATGGTACATACTCGTGGTTACACTCTATAAAACTCGTGGTTACACTCTATAATACTCGTGGTTACACTCTATGTATTATAAGTTTAATGAGTATGATTAATACTCGTGGTTACACTTTGTATTACAAGTTTGATGATTATGATACGTATGATTTGGGTAGTAATATACTATATAATAAGTGCTTTTTAATTGTCCTATAATAAGCAACATCTCCAGTCGAAAAAAACTTTGATTATGATACTCAAATATAAACAACATCAGCCATCGATATACTTGAATATTTTCAATTTAAGTTTGCATTGTTTAAAGTTTTTAACACGATCTAAAAACAACTCCATATGTTACAATAAACCAATCTTTTTTTTTTATTATTATTTTAGGGTTGACCCTGGCTGTTAATAGGACGTTAAACAAAACAAACCAAAGGGTTAGAAGTGACAAACATAAATAGTTCTTTGGTAAATGGTAACACTTTCACCGATGGCAAAAATGGCATATTCTTATTCATTAAAACATACATGAGTGAAGTGAAGTGACTAACACTGATAGATCAGAATGAAAGTAGAATGACACGGCCTATTTTACTTTTATTAAACGTTGGTAGAGCACGTGTGGCCTCAATGTCATTTAAATATTTATATATCTACCTAGATGGAGGTTCTGTGTCGATGCATATGACGAGGTAGGGATCGCAAATTTCAGGTCTACAAGGAAAGGACGAATCACAGCAGTTACCGTCATCTGTCTGGTAGGTAGGGTTGCTATACCACTCAAACTTAATTGTTCCTACTCCCGCTCCACTGGAAAGCTGAAAAAGACAAAATGTCACCGTCGGATACATTTGTTTGATTGCACTACACTACGTATAATCCGTGTGTGAACTTAGTGGAATAATCCTTGTTTCAATTAGAGGTATTTTGATTGGCTTCGTTGCACATTTCTATCGATATTTCAGCCAATCAAAATGACGGTAACGAATGCTTTATAGAGTCTGCTTGTCAACAATAGTGGCGCGAGTGATCTCGAAAAGGCGTTCCAGAAAATCAATATCAACATATTTCGACCATTTCAGCAGAATATTATTGATAAACTATGTCTGACAGAGATGTCTTCCGTTCAATTAAATAAGGTAATGGCAAAGCCTCTTATAATGATGTTCAGCCTATTTGAACACGACAAAATCATTCTTAAATTTCGCTAATATATTTAGATCATTGGCGCACAAATTAGGTGCTACGCACACCTGGGTTATATCTAACGTTCCCGAATTATTGCTGCACTAGATTACACTCGTTCAAAACACTGAGACCTGTAGGATTTCTTGTTCACTTTATGTTAAATAAAAACAGTATCACAAAATCTGCACCTCTTGAGAGAAAGAGCTCAGCATTTCATCTCAGAAGTAATGCAAGATTTCAAAATAAATCCTGTCCAGAGAAGGGCATTATCTTTCTTAGATGAATACTACGAAATCATCCTTAGTAGAAAGATAATTATCTTGTTTTCATAATTTTGGAACTTTATTAATGTTTGTAGTGATCGAAATATTGAGAAAATATATCAGTAGTAAGTACATGTAGGAACTTTTTACCGATCTAAGTTCTACCTGTACTTTTCCCTCCAAATACATGTAACATGTGTAAAGAATGCAATATACAGCGTAGTGTGTCCATTTTGGCGGGAAAGAATAGTATAGCCACGCATGTGGGTTAATGTTGCGTCCCGTTTTGTTGCTCATTAGTGTATTATTAACAGAGGGTGACCAAGTTTGTTCAAATAAATTATATTGACCTACATTCAAGTCACAAATGTCAAATAAGCTAAAATCTTTAAACAAACCCATTTAAAAAATCAAGAGACCCAGGGAATTCATTTTGGGTCTGTGGCATACAGGAATAAAGGGTTACAAATTTTGTTGAAATGAATGACCTTGACCAACACTAACTGTCAAAGTGATCAAAGAGGCGAAAATCTGTAAACGACTTCTTCATAATCAAGACTGACCAGGGAATTGATATTGGGAGTGTAGCATGATTTGATCAAGGGCTACCAAGTTTGTTAGGAAAATGACCTTGATTTATATTCAAGGTAACAGGAGTCAGGTTGGCAAAATCTTTAAACGACTTCTTTTGAATAACCAAGAGGCACAGTAAGTTGATATTAGGTTTGTAACAGGCTTGGGTAAAAGGTTACCAGCTTTGTTGAAATGAATTACCTTGACTTACCTAAAAGGTCACTGAGGTCAAATAAGCTAAACTCTTTAAACGACTTCTTCACAATAGCAAAGATGCCCAGTGAGTTGATTTTTGGTTTGTGGCATACCGTGGTGAAAAGCTACCAAGCCTCCTCCGCGGTGGCCGAGTGGTTAAGGTGTCCCGACACTTAAACACTAGCCCTCCACCTCTGGGTTGCGAGTTCGAAACCTACGTGGGGCAGTTGCCAGGTACTGACCGTAGGCCGGTGGTTTTTCTCCGGGTACTCCGGCTTTCCTCACCCGCCAAAAACCTGGCACGTCCTTAAATTACCCTGGCTGTTAATAGGACGTTAAACAAAAACAAACCAAACCTCAGAGTAATGGCATTGGCTTACAATCAAGGTCAAAGGGGTCAAATAGACTTAAATCTTTAAATGACTTCTTCTTAATAGCCAAGAGGCTCAGGTACTAGATATTGGGACTGTGAGTTCCTTGGATAAAGGGCTACCACGTCTTTTCAAAAGAATAACCTAAACCTACCTTGGTGGTCACATGGGTCAAATAGGCTAAACTATCTAAATGAGATATTTTCAATAACCAAAAACATCAGAGACTAGCTAAAAGGCCTGTAGTATTCTAGGTAAAAACACTACCAAGTTTGTTCAAAGGAATAAACTTGGCATTCATATTAACTTAAATATTTCCATTAATTCTTCAGAATAACTAAAAGGTCCAGAGACATGATGTTTAGCTTGCAGCATGCTTGGGTGAATGACCAGGAAGTTTCTTCAAATGAATGAGCTTGACGGTGACTTGAAACCTAAATTATTTAAAAGACGCCTTTTCAAATGTCTGCTAGGCTCTGAGATATCATATATTGTCTCTGATTAAAAATATCACTGGATAACTGGAGAACGATTCAGGCCCATTATGCACGTTTTCGTCTCTTCCTGGAGATATTTACGCTGCACTGGTCATTTTTCTGTTTAGAGTTTCTTCTTTATATGAATCTGAATAAATTCCTAATGCATTTATTTGGGGGCATGTCTAATCTATTTTTTTCAAATTGATCTTCGATGAGATTGTTGTTACGTGTATATACTAGACGCATGCTTTAGATTTTTTTTTCTCCTTTTAATATCAATGCAGATAAAAAAAAACTATTTCTATTGATTACAATGATTTAGTTTTTTACTTTGGAGAAAAAAACGTTCAGTCATCAGTTAACTGATATTTTGAATTGTCTTTATCTTTAAAAAACAAACATAAAACGTATTGAGTTAGGTTAATAATAGATCAGCGAAATAATCGCATATGAAGTACAATACAAAACCATCGTTATAAAGAGTTGACGATATCGCATTTATTTTGGAGTGTGATCGTTATCATTTTGTTTAAGGTGATTATTTTTCGTTGAAAATGTATAACACTCATGTTTTCATTTTTTTATATCAATGGGCGTGTTTATACATTTAGATTAATCTGAGGATAGAATGGTTTAAATAGAAAGTGCTATCATGTCATTTATATCCAAACTTCACGATAAATCGTCGAGTGTTTTCCCAAAAGCAACGACTATGATTTTATTTCATATTTTTTTTCTTTTTTTCCCAGGTATACGCAAACTTTCTCCGAAACTGGCCGTGAAGACGTCATTTTTGTGTTAACGAGTCCACGCATGTGACGTAGGCTCCTACATTTTCTTCTTTTAAGGTGTATATTATAGTTTTCGTAGCTAACATAGCTATAGAAAGAAAACACATACTACACGTGATACTGCAATGAATAATTAACGTATTATTTTTACAGTGCTCTATAGTGCTATATAATTACGACGCCTAGGAAAACAAAATGGAGGGTTACATTAGCAAATCCTACAACTCAGTTCCATAGAGATCGGTTGCACACAAAGTAAGTAAAAAGTGCAATGACGATTGTGTTAATAAACGTTTTGATAACAAGCTACACATGAAAGATATGTATATATAGTAAATCCTGCCACGTTTCAAAGAACCCAGTCGAAAACTGAGAGGGAAATTCCGATAATCTGAGTTAATAGGAAATAGTTCAACTTACCCATACGACTGAGAACAACATAGAAACGGTTAGTAGTATCCCCATGGCGAGTTTCTAGGATAAACTGCTGCTACTGAAGATGCTGCCTTTAAGTAAACACATACATGTTATAAGTGGTCCACAAGTGTTGTGTATCCTGATCCTCTCTGTTTTTTCTGGTGAGTTACCCACATGTGTCGAGAATTCGGACTCCTTTCCTTTCCACTGATAATTTGCCGACAAATGTCGAGTGTTCGAAGTCACTCCCTTTTTAGTAGTATTAATGCACAAAAACTTCATGTGGCAAACAATGCACTAATCTTTCGATCAGTCAAAACTAACCAGAGTATCGGTTTAAAATATCTCCACCTTTAATGTGTACACGGGTATGATTTAACACATTAAGTCTGAAAATGCACAACTACATAAAACAAAAAGTCTAGAAAGCGCCAACGCCAAAACCCCGTTTAAGTGTCTTAGATTTGTGACGTCACAAGTTCAAGGCGGTCGACCGACTAACGTTTATTTTAACGCTGAAGTGATGTGGAAACAGATCGTATCTTGAGCATAACACAATAAATGTCGGAACACGTATACAGACAACATGTCTTTTTCCATGCGTTTCCATAGAACTTTCTGTGTTTGAAAACATTTGGTTAACTTTATGAAAAGTGGAAAGGATATAAGAAATATTCCACTATTTAAGGGTAGGGCATGCCCTATATACGAACCAAGTCGTTCTGGTTTGATGTAATAAGATACAGGTAAGGCACATCAAACTATATAAAAACTATACTAGTAGTAAATATCGACAGAGGAAAATCGCGCACTTTGGGGGTCGATATCTCTGTATAAGATAAACCGATGTTGATACCTTTTCCCACTTCTTTCTTTGGGGAAGAAATGAAAAATATCTAACTCTTTGTCAATTTTCGTTCCTTGTACACGTTAAATACTGCACGCTGACGACTTCCACCAACCGATAGGATTTTCTGATATATTCAATTGCAATTCATCAAACAGTTGAACATGAGATCAGAGACGAAAATGATATGTTCAAAGGCAGGGCAAGTCAAGTTCTCATTTATCAATGGAGCAATATAGTATTATTATCGAGTACGTAACCAAATTATATTAAATAATTTACTTAGACTATATAGGATATCTATTAGATAACTTCGGTAAGTACTGGATCAAAATTGAACGATAAATAAAAACAACTTTTAGTAGATATCAATAGAAACTGATAGCTTAAGGTAAACTCCATGACTACAGATGATAATAATAGATCCATAAGGCGTCTTGTTTTAGTAATTTTTGATCCTGTGCTTTATTTGGAATCTTCTTATTTATATTGTTTAATTTAGGATAACGCTGTAAACATAGGCTTTACGTTTCAAAACTTGAGACAAATCTAGGCATATATTTTGTAAACATTTATATGTGAAATATCATATTTTTGTACTTAGATTTAAAATTCGAATATGGTAATTTATTATATTTTTATGTTTTTGTACGTCTTTTTGAACAAGTGCCAGGTTATATTGCGAATAATTCAGCACTGTTATTTAGTCCAGTCATTTTATAGTAAAAATATGGCTAACCTCAAACTAATTGCAAAAGAATTTATTTTTGAGTTTCTATTATCTGTAACATGTCTTGCTTAATATTTAAAAAGTCTAAAGCCATCACCGAAAGGGAAAAGTTATTTTTTCACCTTTTTTTATACCTTACTTGAATACAAATCATTTAAAGAAAATATGGGGGGTAGGTGTATAATTTTCGAAATAAAAAATAAAGTATTTCAGATAGAACAACTATATATACATTAGAATAAGCACAGATAGTGCACCTTTCAGGACATATCACACTATATTGATTTAGATAAATCATGACGTCATAAAGACCCGATAATTACCTCCCCTTATAAAAAAAATCAAAAATTCAAAGTGGAAATGATTTCATTGATTTTTTTCTGTCTCTTTCAAATTTGTATTGCTTTAAAATTAAAAATCAAGCAACGGACGAGAAATGTAACAACTCTTTGTTAAATCTTTCAAGCAAATTTCGGAAATTTATACTATATTTTTTGATAATCGTGATTTAGGTTAAGTAAAGATAATAGAGTATAGAGGTAAACTTTTGGTTATCAAAAGAAAATCCCTTATGGTAGAACAACTGATTGTATATTAAAGTTAGAAGTGATAATGCTGATCAAATTGAGTGTCATTGCATATTATTTTGCATGTCTATTGACGTCACAGCCTTAGAATTATCTCCACTTGTAAATAATCTCATCATTTCAAGAAATGTGAGTATAAAAATGATTTCCCTGTGTTTTGCATGTTGTTTTTATCATATATAATCTCAAACCTACTACATATATATAAAGAAACCAATTCAGGGCAGTTATTAAGCATGCTTTTGTCATTTAAGCATAATGATTGACCTTTGGGGGCTCACATGTAGCAAGGAAATGGGGGCTAAACGTATTTTTATACAAGTCTATTGCAGGTTAACCATATATTTGTATTTGCATATACAGTTATATTTAGTGTCTTTTAAAAGCATGGTAATGTTCATTTATAAGTTTTTGGGATATTACAGTAATGAAGTACAAACCAGTCATTTACAAGTCCTCGTTCAAATCTGCATGCGTCACTGGTAATGAATTCGAACAGCTTGTACCCCTACACTCGCCGCAACCCACAGAACACGACAAACCGTTTTTACGGCACGTGCATCTTTTCGTGTCGCAATTCAATTTGCATCCACATTTAACCACTTTAAGCAGCTGTTCTGGAGCTGGAGGCATTGTACATTTCACGGGTAATAGGTAGTTCTCTTTGACAAACCATCCCCAGTTTTGTGGAACAAAGTTACACCCATTACCAATCCAACACTGACACTGAAGAAACGACCGCATACAGTGGAACCTGGCCGCATTTGAAGTTGGAGGCAAGGTGTGTACTTTTACAGATGTGACGCCTGTGTGCGTTTTAGCTGCAAATCTTCTGAAACGCAGGAGATCTAAGGTCTCAAATGGTTGTCCGCCATACCAGGCCGTGAGAATCTCTTCTCCTGCCGATGCAACTGCATCTACATCAGATGTACTATCCAGGAAGACACGAGCATGGACTTGGAGGACGTCAGATGATTGTAGCTTCTTGAACGCTGGCCCTTTGCCGATACCAAAGAGTCGAGATGTTGTATCACATCCGCTCAAAGCATGTAACACGGGTAACAGGCTGCATAGATTTCCAAGAACCTCTTTTGTCTTACCGATGTCCCATATCTTAATTTCTTTCCCAAGAGATCTTTTACAATCGGATTTGAAGTAAATTGCATGATTCTGACGACCGGCGTGATAGCAGAGCAGAACAAGAAGATCTGTGTCCTCTCCAACTACAACAACATCTTTAATTGCGGCACAATTGACAGCAGTCTGTGTGATAAGAAGATCTGCATCTTCATCTGAGTGCACAGTCGTACAACCACTTTGCTGCAGTTTAGAACCTAACAGGTCTATGAAGTGCTGCTTATTTTCTATGTTGGACAGGAATCGTTCTTTCTTCATTCGACAGGGCATTTCCTCGGTGAAGTCTACTTTCTGTGCTGTTGCACCATTTGAGCGCCTGATATGGGTAACATCCTTCGTTGACAATTTACTGGTATAACCATCGAAGACAACAACAGAATCTGCGTACTTCATTGTAACGTGTTGTACGTACGTTTGACAAATGTTCGCAAATGAATCACCAACATTCCATGGGATTCTTTGCAACAGGGAACCACCGTCTAGTACAGTTAGTAAGTCGTCTGGAAGTTTTGCAATTCCACAATCCCCCATACTCCAAATGCAATCTGCTAGAGATGCTTTCTGTGCTGCCCTAGGGAGACCTGATGCCTCAAACAATGATGAAGGGTAGCTACACAGCTCATACTTAAACACCGTAGGAAGGTCTTCTAAGAGTCCCGTAGCGGCAATCGTGAGGCGCTGGAAAAGGAGTTGAGGGTCAATTAGCACACTCTCCCCATCTACCTTGACACAGGATTTATCCCCTTGGGTTTGGGCTTGATTGGATCGTTTGAATGAGAATTCAAGAACCCTTTTTCCTTCCATGGATGCTATAATACGTTCACCCACCTCCTTTGCGTGGTCTTGGTTTACGCTATCATCCGCTACCTCGCCTGTTTCAATGTTCCGTAAAGACACAGAACCTGAAAAGGGATTTCGGTCGCTCAAGAAACCCAGGACTTTTGTTATATCCTTATGGTCTCGTTCCTTCCTTGCAGCAGTGGCCTCCTTATGTTGGTCGCTAGTTTGAAATCCCACGCCTGTCAAAACTTGCAGAGCGTTATTCATGTCTGCACATGCAGGCATTGACAATAGCCACTGACTCCTCTGGACATCACCCATTCCACGACCTCTGGTTAGTCCTCCTGATGTCTTTACACTTCTCATAAGTTCTTGCTCTATAACAAGGTCGCATGATAGACCAGCCCAGAAACGATCACTCCTTCGAAAGACATGATATCCAGACAGAAACTGTTGGTAAACATCTGGATGTTCAGTTTCCAGGTTCTGCATCTGTGTGAGGTAAGTATATCCAGACTTCGTGTAAAGATTGTGCCCTGCAGCGGCGAAGTATGGTAGCATATCCCGTATACATTTCAAATGCATTTCCCAATCACCTGTTCTCTCGGCCTTTATGAATGATCTGAGAATTTGTATCATTTCAGAATACTGAATCCAAAGCCTTGCTGTGCGCATTTGTTCATATCTCTTTGAGTTCTCAGCAAGCAAGTCAAATGCTTCAGTTAAAACCGAGTTGTTACACAGTGTTTCAATAGAAATGTCTCCAGCTACGAGCTGATCATACAAGTTTGCTGCTTGAGATAACATGTGAGATCCATGATTCGAAAACGCTGGCGCATCTTCATCTTGAAGATTCTCTTCTGTCTCCATGTTCTCCGCTACGTCGACTGGAAGCTTTACTCCAAACACTTCAGACACAAGAAGAGCATGAAGAGCAACGTCAACTAGCATGTGACCTCGAAGTGCTCTTGCAACGGCTTTCCCTGTGATCATATGAGAAACTGCATTGGGGGAATACACTGTCTCTAAAAGCTGATGTAGACCCGATCCACACATAAGATGGCCAACAGCTCCAAGAAAGCTCATTTCTAAGTGAAATCCTCCTAAGCGTAGGACGATTGATTTGAGGTTGCTCCCTGGCTCATCATTGGATATGATGGTAAATGCTTTCCAGTAGAGTGGTTGGTCAAATGTGATGATCGGGGTTTTGTTGTAGAGTCTGGCCTGCTCACTTATAAATCTCAGTGTTGAAAAAACGCATGATAGATCACTTGGGTTTAGATCAATCATTGGTAGAAATGTAAATGATGATTTACCTGGATGTGACCCTGATGCAATCATTTGCATAAGACCTGACCATCCTGGCGTAGGCGATCTTAAAGGCCATACAATCTGAGTCAATGCATCCAGTTTCCAGGTGGAATCCATCTTCTGCATCTGTTTGAGCGACGCGAATGTCATGCTTCCCATCTTATTGGTAGGTTGCCTGTAGTTATGGATCTCTATCTTTCCAAGTTCAATCAGGTCATTGGTTGTCACAAGAGTTCTGGAAACAGGTCTAGCAGTGAACATGCCAGGAGTTACCGCGGCGATGATTCCCATACCATGAAATGTATTGTAGCCATCCAAAGTTCGGATGTTGTGGTCGACGTTGTCGGCAACAAACTGGATACAGCTATGGGGAGAAATACCATAGACAGACGTACCTTGTGACGCAGCAGCACAGGACGCATACCTCTGCACTTCTGCATAGGACGAACAAAATCCCAAACTATGGCATGTATCTATTAGAAATTTGGAACCAAAATGATGGTGGAGCTGCACACCTAGGCCAATCTGAAGAGGTGGAAGCAGAGATCGAGGTCTACTGGCCTGCATGATGGCTTGTCCAATTGATACCGTTTTCAAAGCACTATCCTTTTCACTGAAGACAGAAGTCAGCAACGTTAAAAGACTGCCAGGAACATATCTCTTGTTGGATTCAATATCAGATATATCCGATGATGACGGGTAGAACTCCCTACTGAAATTTAAGGACTTTATGTCAGCTCTTATGAGTTTCGCTGCCGTGTCAAGTATAGCTGTTTTTTGTTCCTCTGAGTTTTTTTTAGGTGTACAGTAAAATTCCTGAAGGATGGATTCGGCTGTTCGACGCAGAGTCACGACATTTGATCTCCCGTTAATTTCAGTAATCAAAACACTATCCCCAAAATGTTCCAGCAGTCTCTTTTTCATATACACGGTACTATATGCTAATTCGCCACATGATTCGGTCATCTTTCTCACAAGGTCAGAAACTGTTAATTGTTCATCCTCATTGCTGATTAAATAGTTAATAACCTCCTGGAAGTAATCTGTGGTAATACTCGGCCTGCCTTTTTTCTTTTGTTTTGTGCCGCTCTGTGGTTCAAATGAAAAAGCATGTGGAATGAATTTCCCAGTCCTGAAATTGACATTACAGGACTGGTGATAAACCGCATCTGCTGCATGCAAATCGTTCACCGATTCTATACGACCACGGACGTCAGCTGCCCAATTATAATCCCTTTCAGCACAAATCTGAATCACCCTCGTCTGGAAATCGTCCGTCCGCACTGGGAATACAT